>NC_142030.1:22797766-23023233 GCF_982192425.1 Myodes glareolus
CTCATGGTTGCTCCGATGCAGGCTCTGATCAGATAGTGCTGCCTCTGCTGTCAACTCTACACATAGGAACCACCGAGTTCCTGAGCCAGCTTCCTGTCTTAACTAAGCGGGTTTTTTTTTTTTCTTCTTCTTCTTTTTTGCTTAAGTCTCAAGGATTGCTCATATCTGATCAGGCTTAAATCACTTCGTTGTTCTTGAGAAACCTGTCAGGTGTCTAGACCTCTGGGAGCCAGGAAAGGAGCTGTGTAGTCACTTCGGTCAAACTCTGGTTTGGGGCAGAGATGTGATCCTTCCCCACCCTCCTTTTTCTAAACTGTTTCCAGGAAATGGGTGTCACAATTTCTCTGAGTAGATCTGACTGGTAACTCTTCTTGGGTCCTAAGGAAAGAGACTTTAGGCAGACTAATTACAGATGAGATAATTTGGAGTTCAAGTTCTGTAACTAGCCTTCAAAGAGATAATAGATCTTCTGTGTCCCACGGTCTCATTGAACACCTCTGCAAGTCAAACCGCGAGCTACAGCCACAGACTGATGGGGTGGGCATTAGTGGACCAGAGCGAGTTTTAGGACAGGCTCCAAAACTACAGAGAAACCCTGTCTCAAAAAACAAAACAAAACAAAACAAAACAAAACAAAACAAAAAAACAAAAAACAAAGGTGGGGGGGAGAAGAGTGGACCACTGGCTAACAGCCCATTTCTCTGATGGGCACATGTGGCAGGTTCAAGCTGTTCAGTACTGTCTTCAGTTTAGAGCTTATGTATAAGTGTCTGCTATGGAAAGAACTTACTGTTCTGTATGAACAGAACACTAGAAAATGCTATGATCAGGGCTCACAAGATTTTGAAAGATAGGTGTGTGTGTGTGTGTGTGTGTCTGTGTGTGTGTGTGTGTGTGTGTGTGTGTGCCTGCCGCAGTTGTGCATGCAGAGATCTAAGAACAATCCTTAGGAATCAGTTTTCTCCTTTCATTATGCAGGCCCCAGGCCCTTATCCACTGAGCCGTCTTGCTGGTCCTCAGGCTGATACTTTTAGAATTCACTGTCACAATTACAGGTGCTCTACTTTGGCCTCCCCGAAGGCCTGAGGGTAGAAAGAGCTGGGGGTAGAGGAAAAGTGGTTCTTTGCTCTCTTTGCTTTCCCCCTCTTCCTTCAGTATGCCAGCTTCGCAGTGGCGAATTAGGCACAGCACGTTCCCAGCTCAATACTCAGTGTCATCACTGAGGAAGCTAGAAATTGGTCACATGTGAAGATGATGCCATAGAAATCGGCAAATGACATTAGTTTAGTTTTCTTCCTTTTCCATTTGTCTTGTTTTTTTGTTTGTTTTGATTTGGTTTTTGAGACAGGGCCTCACTACGTAGTTCTGGTTGACCTGGAACTCACTATGTAGACCAGGCTGGTCTCAAACTCACCAAGTTCTGCTTCTTGAGGGCTGAGATTAAAGGTGTGTACCACCACAACTGGCCATTAAATCAGAGTTTTCAAAAATGATCTAGGTCCTTGAGTCGCACAGCAACTGGAACGTGTGCTCCATCCATGTGCTTCTGCTGAGCACTGCCTCCTATTCAAATGTGTGCTTCATGTTTACTTCATCCTTCCAGAATGAACCTTCTTCTTCTTCTTTTTTAATGTATTAGTTCTTTGTGAACTTTTTTTAAAATCATGTTTGTGCTCCCCTATTCTTCCAAGGACATTCACCCAACTTTGTGTCCTTTCTTCTTCAACCCATTGAAACCATTCTGTGCTGCTCAAATATTCTTGGGTATGTGGTCTTCCGCTGGAGCCTGGTTGAGTTACTACAGTCTCAGAGAAGATTGTCTCTCCCTCTTCCAGTGGCGGACAACTGTTAATACGTCCATGGCTAGTGCTGGGATTTTGTGCCCCGCTCTCATCTCCCAGTTGAGACTTGGTCTTGCCTGAGTTTGCACAGGTTCTATGTATGATGCTACAATCCCTATGAGTTTGTACGTGCAGTTGCCCTCTGTGTCTAGAAGGCAGGTTCCTTGCTGTTGTTTACCACCCCTGGCTCTTACTCTCTTTCCTCAGGAAGCTATTAAGGTCTTGGACAATGTGTTGGTAGAAAATGACCCCACAACAGGCTCAAAGGGAGTGACATTATTTGAAAGGATTAGAACATGTGGCCTTGTTGGAGAAAGTGTGTTTGAGGTTTCAGAGCTCAGGTCAGGTCCAGTGGCTCATGATGTCGCAGGGCTATTGGTAATGAAAAATCCTCAGACTATCTTAATACAAAATATACAGCTTTAATAAACAGAAGTAAGACTTACAACAGCTTACACCAGAATTCAAATGCCTGAGGGTGGCATGCCCCCAAAACAGAATGTGATTGGCTGAACTCCCCTATCAGGCTCACTCTGTCTTCCCGCTGCCTGCCAATCTGGAAGAAGAATTCTCGGCTCCTTCTCTAGCACCATGATTGCCTGCATGCCTCTCTGCTTTCTGCTATGATGATAGTGGACTAAACCTCTGAACCTATAAGACAGTCCCAATTAAATGTTTTCCTTTATAAGAATCGCCATGCTTCTAGTGTCTCTTCATGGCAATAGAAATCATAATTAAGACAGGCAATGTGGCTAATTCCAAGTTCTCCAAATTTTTGCAGCTCTGCGCAGAGCAACTCCTTTTAGTGGTAGGGAGCACACATGAGAGATCCGCCCCACGTGGAAAGACACACAATTGGGGACACCTTGTATTCACAAAGCCACTTTTCTGAAGCCAACACATTTATTGTGTTATTTTATCCTCACAGCAGTCTTGGGAGCAGACAGAGCTAGTTGGGGTATAAAACTGGATCTAGGCCAAACCCGAAGCCAGACTCTAGGTAAAGGGTGTTTTCTCTTTTTCTGGAATATACTTATTATTCTTTGAAGATTTAAGAAGGTAGAAAATAATAAATGCCACTAACTGAAGTAATTCCCTGCAGGTCCAGGGCCTCCATATTTGTTATTCCATACAACAATAAGAAGCAGGTATGATTTTCCTATTTTATAGATGGAGGTATAAGAGTGTGCACACACACACATGAGAGAGAGACACACAGAGAGAGAGAGAGAGAGACAGACAGACAGACAGAGAGAGAGACAGACACACAGAGAAAGAGACAGAGAGACAGAGAGAGATGAGAGATCCTGGATCATCTAACTCTACATCTATGCTTTCTCTATTCACTGATACCATTTTCGATAGAGTACACTAGGCAAGAACGGGCTAGTCAATCACAAGAATGGGCTAGTCAATCTTTGGGAACATGATGGTCATTAACTTATTGTCTATTGAGTATGTCTTCTAGTACAAACAGCAGGAGAATCTTGGGAATGTATGGTTTCCCATTTCTAGACCCCCTTGTCTGTGGTACAGCATCACTTCCTTCTCTTTGGCTACATGATGCCTCACCCCGAGAACAAGGAGGACTGTACAGAGAACAGCTTCTCCCACACTTAAAATGGGCTTTGCAATGAGATTATCTCTAATTCTTTATTTTTGATTAGGTGTGTGTGTGTGTGTGTGTGTGTGTATGTGCGCGCTGTACATGTGTGTATGAAGTTCAGTCACATACATATACAAGTGGAGTCCAGAGATCAATGTCAGGTGTCTTCATCTACATTTGTCTACTTTATATATTTTTAGACAGGGTTTCCTCACTGAACCAGGAGCTATTGTTTCAGCTAGACTGGCTAGTTGGCAAGGCCCTGGGTTCTGTTTGTCTCTGTTCCCTTGCTGCCTGCACTGGGGTTATAGGCACATTGCACCTGGCTTTTATGTGGGTGTCAGGGATCCAAACTCAGGCTCACAAATTTGCATGACAAGCACTCTATTGTTTGAGCCATCTTCCCAATCCCAATCTCCAACTCTTAAATGCAAAGACAGTCTGACTTCTAGGACTTGCTACTCTTCTCTCTTTCTCTTGAGAGTTCATGGCTACCAGTGAACAAGTTGCCTGGCTGCCAGTCAGTATCTGGGGCTGATGCCTTGGTCCATCTTGGTTTCCCAGTCAGTGACTATCTTCAACATGACTTCCAACTAAAAGCCCTCTATTACACAAGCTACCCAGGCAGAAAAGAGTTACTGAGGGATGGACCAGATCATCAAATGGGGCACATGATGAGCACATTTATCTGGATAAGAAAAAAAAAACCCACAGAAACAAAATGAAAGTACAAAATTTCCCCAATTCTGAGCAGCTCCTAGGAGACCTAATTGCAGAGTCTAAAACTGACTTGGGGAAAACACTGGGAAAAAATACCCCTGTGTCTACCCTGCTGGGTAAGATGAGGAAGCCCTCGAGGGATGGAGGTAGAGGGGGCAGGTATCTGATACAGGAACTGAGCAGGTCAGCTGACCAGAAAGCGTTTTTGTTGGTGTGTATCTGTGTGTGTGTGGGGGGGGGGGCCCAGAGGGTTGTGATAAAAAGAGAACCGTTAAGAAACTGGATGAGAGAAGATCTGGCTCAGATTCAGACCTAGGCTTTCCTTAGTTCTTACCTCATCTGTTGGGGCGAGATTACCCTCTCCAAGGTCCTTACCACACACCAGTGTCTCCCCCTTCAGAATCACCTCAGAGCAATGACGTTTGGGGATTGAGAGATGCTATGGACTTCCTCTTTAAACATCTTTCTTTTTTACTTGATACTCCTGCCATCAGACCCCAGAGCCAATGTGGTGTGGAGATCCTCTTCTTTGGTGGCCAGTCTGCACTGATTGGCCTCTCCCTGTTCATCAAAGAGTACTTTACTGAGAGCCCCAACCTCACAGACTCTCCCCACAGCACTTTTGAAATCATTCTTGTTGGGGTTACAGTGCTTCCTACTACTCCTTACCACACAGTTTTCTGACCTGCTCATTACTGGCAGTTGTCCTTAGAGAAAGGGAAATGCTGATGTCATGTTACTCCTTCTAGGGAAGAAAGGCATCCAGGAACCAGGGACAGTGAATGCTGAGTCACCAAGCCTCAGATCATTGCTGAACACCCCACACTGTCTCCTAGATCCCCTCGCCCCCTTTTAGACCAAGTGGTGGTCATGGTGACAGTTGCAAAGTACTCTGGACAACCACTGCCCGCCTCGTTCTTCCCTCTACCCTGAGTTCGAACTTGCTCCAGCAAGTGTTGGTAAGGAGCAGAACTCATTCCTTTTTCTCTGAAAAGTTCAGGTCTTTACGCACCCAGCTGCTTTTCGAGAGAGATGTCAGGGGAAATGGTGGTTGCACGCCCTGTGAAGTTGGAGGCACTTATTGGTCATTTATGAGGTCTGGACTCCTGCATGTTGATGAGGTGGTCTGACCTAAAGTGAGTCCACGCAAGGGAGAAATGTTTGGACACTCCCGTAGTTTGGTAATCTTAGCTGTAGTCTACGAAATTTCTGTGAGGAATTCTAAGTGGGGTCTCTACAGAGCAAGACAAACTGTGGGAAGTAACCACAGATAAGGTGAAACGGTAGGAATTCAATAACATCCCCCTTTCCAGACACAGGCATGCTTCAGCATTAACTGTGGGGTGGGGAGAGCTTAAAATTGGTTTAAAATATCTTTTTTATTTCTAATAATATAGTTTTAATATACCATTCTGAAATAATTTATTATCAGCTTGGATGACTTTATCAGAGGACATTTCCAGTTAAAAGAAAACTATTCAAGAATTGAAGCTTTAGGGGTGTGTATGTGTGTGTGTGTGTGTGTGTGTGTGTGTGTGTGTGTGTGTGGTGCCATGTATGTGGAGGTGTGTGTGTGTGTGTATGTGGTGCCATGTATGTGGAGGTGTGTGTGTGTGTGTGTGTGTGTGTGGTGCCATGTATGTGGAGGTCAAAGGATAACTGGCTGGTGTTGGTTCTCCCTATCCACATGTGAGTTCTAGGGCTTGATGTTGGGTACCCTTTGACCTGCCTCTTACGGGTTTTAAAGATTAGAGTTCCATCCTGTAATGTTTCTTTTTACCTCAGTTTGATGACATGGGGAACATAGCTTTTTTTTTTTTTTTTTTTTTTTTTTTTTTTTTTTTTTTTTTTTTTTTTTTTTAGCTTGGAAGGTGTTATGAGTGTTCTTGGATAAGATTGGCGATGTTGGAATCTGTGTAGTCAGCAAAGCACATGATACCCCACAGAGTGACTGTCATCATCCCTTGAACGATTATAGAGGACAAAAGGAAGAAGGCAGGATTTAGCCCTGTAGCTCCCTGACTGACTGCTTAAGTTAAGACATCTGTTCTTGCAAGCTCTCAGACTGGATTTCTACCACCAGATTCTTTGATTTTTTTTTTCAGGTCAGAACTGAACTACACTACTGGCTTTTTCACTGAACTCAATGGAGTTCTCAGCTTCCAAAATCACAAAAGTCAGTGTATATTTCTATTATAAATATTTCTGTAGAATGTTGTTTGGCTCTGGAGAGTCCTGGTGGATACTACTTTTAAAACTAAAAATACAATCTTGCTTAGAAGAAACTTTTGAAGAAAATGTTATCCTCTATCTTTTCCAACTTTGCCGTGACCTGTTTCCAAGTTTGTACCTTCTCCAAATCCACTTTACTGGTCCAGCATCTGGCTCCATAGCCTCGTACATTTAGAAATGATGTTGCCTTCTGAAAACTCTTCACTCATTCTAAGCCACGGTTTTCTCGTGAGCAGCAGAGCTAAATTGAAGAGCCAAAGCTTATAGGAAAACACAAGAACATTAATGCAAGCAAGAGGTCAGGCACAGTGCTTGGTGTGCAGGGACCATTTTATACTTGACATCCATTAGATTTATTGTTTCCTAGAAGAGGGCACAAGGGAGAAAATGCACATCCCAAGTAGCGACTGTACAGGAAGTACTTCTCTGAGGTCAAGATAGGGAACAATCTCAGAGACGTGGCAAAACACTTCAGGTATCTTTCAGATAAAGGCCATCTTCCCTATAAGAAGGCACGACAAACTGGCAGCAGAAATCTAAAACAAAAGTACGCTAAGTGTTAGGAATATTTCCTAATGCGAGTTCTCCACTGAGGCAAATTCCCAATCAAGCCACATCAAAACAAGCCAAGTTAAGAGATATCCAGGTTTAATGGGAGTTCTGCGCTCTCGGGTGACCCCGAGTGAAGGTGCACTAACGTGCAACCTCCCCTCCAGAGGAAGAAAAGGAGACCCACGTGTTCCTCTTTTGGGAGTTCACTTAAATATTCTTGGGAAGTGGTTCTGACCTCCACCCAAGGGAGGGGTCAGGACCTGGTCTGCTGGGGTTTGGAGTCCAGAGTGCTAACTCTCAGGGTCAGGGGGCTAGGATAGATGCAAGGGGCTGGGTCCTAAGCTCCCAACTTAACACTAAGGACTCTCAAGAACTTTTAACAGTTGAACATAGGGAGATAGAGTCTATAGATTATATGTTTAAAATTCCAGTTATGAAGAATTCCAACTTTTCTAAAAGATTATCATATTTTTTTTAAAGTAACAGTAGAGAACAGGAACAGAAAAATATAAATCATAGCTGAAAATTAAAAACAGAATGAAAATATGAACTTAAATTTTGAGCATGCTTGGTTCAATTTCAAAGAATTCACATGAGGAAGAATTTGGAGTCAACACCAAAATCACAAGGGTAAAAACTGCAAAGGATAGTTTAACCGTAAAACACCCGTATGGTTCTTTTCTGTGGAATGGGTTTGTTCACTTCAATGCAATGGCTGCTCCATAGTATGGTTAAAGGCAGGTTTTTGTTGTAGTTAAAGAGAAAATATGCAGACCAAAGAGTATTTTTTTAAAGCAGATTGGACATGGCTAGGGCTATCTGTGGAAAAAGGGAGAATAGTCAGAGAAGATGAGATAGCAAGACAGAGAGAATAGAGGAATAGAATAGAGAGGAGAGAGAGAGAGAGAGAGAGAGAGAGAGAGAGAGAGAGAGAGAGAGAGAGAGAGAGAATAGTGAGAATAGCAATGGCAAGGACAAAACTTTTGACGTTATAAAGAGAACAACCTGGGATGAAGGAAACCTGAGGAAGCTACATGAGCTGTGAAACATGTAACAAGTACTTGTGGGTAGGAACTGAGGGAGCCTGGAGACCAGCAAGGACTTTAATATGTAGTCACAGGTACATGTCAATTGAGTTATAAGTCCCTTTTGCCAGTGATAAGGGAGATGACTCCTTTTGGCAGATGAGAACCAATTTCACAAGTTCCTGAGGAATGCTGACTTTTATCTAACCACCAGAAACTTTCCAATAGTCCAGGTTGAGCTGGGCCTAGACTCAATTTTGGATGGAGCCAGAGGGCCTCCTTTTTTCTGAGTGGGGTAGGGTAACTTTTGGATATGACATGTATTACTATAATTAAGTGCCTGATAGCTATTCTATCATTAAATAAATTAAATAAATACCAGTGCTAAGGTAAAAGGTTTTACAAGAATTAGCCCTGACTGAGGAGTATTTGAGGGGGTGGGGGACCTCACTGTACTACTCATTACAGAAACACATTTGTGTCAGGGCCAAAGGAAACTCCAATTCCCCAAACTCCAGAAGGAAGTCTAGCTTCCCCTCCCGAAACTTCCTCCAGTTTACAGGCTTTCCTCCTCCCAGTTACTCATTCTCTTTATAACCCTGCTGTTCTCACCGTGTTCTCTCGGCTCTGCTCCTGCTTCTCTTAGTATGTTTTCTTATGGGAGGGCCTTCTGTCTATGTGTTGCTTTTATTGGTTAATGAATAAAGAAAACTGGCTTGGCCTGATAGAGTAGAACAGAGCTTGGCGGGGGAAAACTAAACTGAATGCTGGGAGAAAGAAGGGTGGAGTCGGAGAGAAGTCATGGAACTGCTGGAGACAGACACACTGAAACTTTGCTGGTTGGCTACAACCTCATGGTAAAATATAAAACAATGGAGATGGGTTAATTCTAGATGTAAGAACTAGCTAGCAATATGCTTAAGTAATTGGCCAAGCAGTGATTTAATTAATATAGTTTCTGTGTGATTATTTTGGGGCTGAGCAGTTGGGGAACCAAAAAGCAACCTCTAACAACATTTTCTGTCTATTCTCTATGTCCTGGTGTTCTCCCCTCTCTCACAGAAAGGCCTGGCCATGTCCAGTTTGCTGGTCTTGTTCAGTATACTTCTTTCTTTCTTTTTTCCCTGATGCTGCAAGTCTTAGTGACTGACAGTTGTCATCTGAGTCCTTCTCTAGGGATGCCTTCAAGTAGTTCTTTATTGAGATCAACCCACATCCAGAAACCAGTCAGTTGGTGAATAAAATAAGTTTAGTTCTCTCAATTTAGAGCAGACATGTGGAAGTGAACTGAAGCCTTTACTGGGACTGAATCCAAAATCCCATTTCTGCTCAGGCCTTCCTTCTTGCGTCCCAGACAGTGATTGGCTTTCAAGCAATCCCTCAATAGATTTTCTGCAAACTGTCATGTAAGGATAAATGGCATTAACATACCAACCTGACACTGGCCTCCGGTTCTCTCAGCATAACAAGTACCTGACACATGGCTCAAGCTGCTGACATCCTGTCTCCTCTCTGCCCTCCTCATCCACCCCCACTACCCTCTCCAGCCCAGGCACTTCCCTCCCCTCAGCTTCTCATTCCTATACAACCCTGACATTTCAGCCCAAATCTCTCTTGGCTCTTGGTTCTCTTCATTTGGTCTGCTTGTCCCCATTACTCTTGCCCTCTCTCTTGGTCTTTCCCTCTTGCTCTTCCTTCCCTCTCTTCTCTTGTGGCTCAGTTCAGTCTACTAGTCATGTTTAGTTTCTCTCCCTGCTCTGGACTCTTCAGGATGCCTCTGATTGTCCAGATGTACTTCTTATCTACAATAAAAACCTTCTCCTCAATCACACCATGGAACAGTCATATTTTCACATCATTCACAAGCAAATCTTTATTCCAGAGTCTATTGTTTGAGAGCCTGACCTACGATACCTTACATAGTTTGAGAGCCTAGTCTTACATTGTTTGGGGATAGAGGTATTATTGTATAAAATACCTCATTTTATTGCTAGTTTACTTGTCTCCCTTTTTGATGAAAGCCTACCCATGGCAAGCAGTATCTTATACCAGATCAAATCTCTCTCTCTCTCTCTCTCTCTCTCTCTCTCTCTCTCTCTCTAAATAAATAAATAAATAGTCCAACACATTCTTAATAAAAATCCATTCATTTCTTGAGGGGAACCATCAAAAATGTTAAGCAGGCGAGTGACTTGTTTATATTTTTGTGTAAGTTGAAGGTTTCTGTCCCAAGGTATGGTTAAGTGAAAGCTTTTTTTATTGTAGATATGAGGGAATAAACAGAGGCATCTGGAAGAGTCCAGAGCAGAGAGAGAAGGTAGTAGATTGTACATGGCCAGCAAATTGGGCTTGGCCAGGAAGGGAAAGAGAGAGAAGTGGCGAGTGAGAGAGGAAGACAAAGAGAGAAAAGGACCGATACAGAAGAGCAAAAGAGAGAGAAGAGCTGAAATAGCAGGGTTATAAGGAGAAGTGAGTAGTTGAGTGGGAGGGCAGTCCCTGAGCTGGAGAAGTTTACAACAGAAAGGAGGTGAGAAGAGCTAGGTACTTGTGATACCACAGGAGCCAGGAGGCCAGCATGTACTTTGATGGCTAATAGTCACCACAGGTCCCATTTGTCCCTTCTCCCATCGATAAGGGAACTAGCTCCTTTGTTCGAGGGGAATGAGCTTCATGAATTCTTGAGGAATGCTGAGTTTTGTCTAACCACTGGAATTTGGAGAAGTAGAGTTTCCTTTGGATCTGGCTTTGCTTTAGAGAAATTACTTTGGTCACAGTGGTGGAGATTTACATAGAACTAAAATCTGGGTGGAAATAATGGTTTCTTGTTATTTATACTGGAAGAATTAATTAAAGACCTAACTCAAAAAGTGGCCTGTTCACAAGAGAGTTATTTAGTATGTAGTCTTGGCAGTTGTATGCAAGGGAGCACAGAAAATAAACTGTAGGTGTAAACAGAGACTGCTCATTTGTTTCCCGGCCACCCAGACCTGAATAGTCTTTTGGCCAATAGCTTAGGCATATTCCTAGCTAGCCCTTACATCTTAAATTAACCCACTTTTTATTAATCTGTGTATTGCCACTAGGTTGTGACTTACCAGTGCTGGCATGTTACTCCTTTAGCAGCTACATTGGGTCTCTCTGACTCCACCTACTTTCCCTCTATATCGCTGTTCAGATCTCACACCTAACTTGACTTTACTAAGCTTTATTCATTAACCAAAAAGACAGCACATATACAGAAGGATATCCCACATCATGGAGGCATGACCACTTCATGGTATGGTTATGGTGAGAGCTTTTATTGTGTGTAAGAGGGAGAAAATAGCTAGAGGCATCTAGAAGAGCTCAGAGCAGAGAGAGAATGAGGTAGAATGAACATGGCCAGCAGACTGGTCATGGGGTTGTCTATGAGAGAGGGAAAAAGAGTAGGGTATTGAGAGTAGAGAGCATAGTGAGAGAGGCAGTAACAGAACAGAGAGAAAACAGTGAGAATATTAGGATTATAAGAAGAATGAGTCATTGTGGGGAATGAAAGGCCGGGAGACTAGCGTAGGGGCTTTGAAATCTATAACAAGTACTTGTGAGTAGGGACTGGGGGAGCCTAGAAACCAGCATGGACCTTGATATTCTGATGGGTGCTACAGATATATGTTAATTGGAGAGCCACATGTCCCTTTTGCTAGAGGTAAGGGAAATGACTCCTTTTGGCTGATGGGAACCAGCTTCACAAATTCTTGAGGAATGCTGGCTTTTATCTAACCACCAGAAATCCTCCTATTATCTAATCACCAGAATTCCTCCTATAGTCCAGGTTGGACTCATTTTTGGATATTTGAACTGCCTCCTAGAGTTTGAGGAACTGGAGATTCCTTTGAATCTGACAGTAGGATTTAATGTCTATTTGGATGTTGCACATGAAGAACAATATAATAACCGGAATACTATGACCTTTAGACGCGAGATTTAGTCTCCTGGCAAATGATGATGCCCTTCTCTGAGAAAGGAAGTAGAGAAGTAGAGAAAGGTTTGCGGTACAATTGGGAGCAACGAGTACAAGGCTAGTTGTTAGTTTGAGATACGTTTAGTTGAAGTGTTTACAGTTTATCTAGATGGAAATTTCCAGGAAACATTTGAATATATAGACTGACTTTAAGAGGAGAAGTGTAGTAATATTCCATTTGTATTTTCATAAATAAAGCTTGCCTGAAGACCAGAGAGTAAAGCAGCCCCACTGGTCAGCCTTACAAACCAGGCAGTGTTTTTTAATCCTAGTATCCACACTAGTTTGCCATAGAAACTGGGCAGTAGTGGTGAGAAAATATAATCTAGAAGCAACCCCCCCAAAAAATGATCTTATAATTCACTATTTTTAGCTCTCCTACCTCACTTTGAAAAAAAACTAAAATGTAGAAGCTAACACCTTTAAGGGACTTACCATGAGGTCCATTTTTTTTTTCAAAGATGTGACCAGAAACCAGATCTCTTGGGTTTAAACCAGTGTATCCAGCTTCTAGTTAAGTTCCCTTTTCTCTGTCTTCTTTCTTCCCTACTTATCTTCATGTTTCCCCAATGTAACAATGTCTGACATAGAATATTGCTAAATGTGTTTGTTAAATGAATACAATAATTATACCTATTCTTTGGGGAGTAAGGTTGGTCCCTTCTATAAACATCATCAGTGGAATTATATTTTAGTCGCATCTTGGAAGTCATCAGACCCTGGGAAATCCAATTTAGCCTCCAAATTTGCATTTTACCTCTCTCCACTTCCTCTAAGAGAAATGCCTTTGTTGTTCAGGTCACAGCCATGGGTCCTCTGAAATGACTGGGAAGACTGATCAAAGCAGAAATACTAAAAGGATGATTTGGGGGCACAGAAATCATGCAATCAATCCTGACTTACTTTTCACTGGGAGGAACTTGTGCTAAAAGTTCTTGTCTTGAGTTAGTCATGTTAAAGTCCTGAACCAAGAGGAAAGAAAGCATCAGGCGGGGACGGAAGAAGGCAACACACTAGTTAAGCACTTACTGTAAGTTAGACCTTGTATTGCATGTTTTCATGGGATTTTCCCACTTAATATCCAGAAAAAGATCATCCATAGGTTTTCCACTCAAGGAAAGCTTATTTCCCTAGAGTTTTTCAATTGGTAAATGGTAGTTTTGGAAGATAAACCCCAAACTGTCTAACTCCAGAGCCCATACCTTATACTCTATGCCAAAGAATCTATATATGCAACCTCATAGAGGTTTCTAGTGTTATTCAAAGCACTAGGCACGTAAGCCTGGGGACCAACGTCCCTATTCTGGTGCTTTCTCTGGAAGCCAGTGAATTTGCTAATCTTATTATCCTAGCAAGCCCTGTAAAGTTCTAGAATTTAAGAGAATTCAGGGTATTCTTGTGATTCAGGGGATGCCCAGTGGGTGTCAGTAAAAGGAGGAATTATCCTCAACCTCTAGTCTCAACTCTGCTGGTAACTAGTCTAATGGCCTTGGGCAAGCCATTTCTCTGTCAAGGTTTTCCAAGATTGAAGGAAATAAACGTAAATGTTGTAGACTTTCCTGTTGATTTCCTAGCCTTGTCTTCAATAGTCATCTTGGTGACACTGTAGGCAGAAAAGCTGATGTATGGGGAAAGTGGAGCCTCTTTGTCCTAAGATGTGTTTCTTGGCTTTGGAGAAAAACTGCTTTGAATCTTAACAAATGAGTAAGAGGTTATCGGCTCAGTGATGAGGAGGAGGGGATTCCAGGAAGTGCAAAAGCTTGAACAAAGGCACACGTGAGTTCTAAGGAATTGCAAATACAGGAAAGTTGCAGCCTTTGGTGAAAGGGAGGGTCTAAACTAGAAATGAGAGAGGAGAAATCCACAGAAAACAAGTCATGCAAGGAGCCGTCAGAAGATTAGGGCTTTCTAAAGAGCTTATGTCTCAAAGCGTGACAGTGTGGTCAGCAAACTTGTGCTTTAGAAAGGTCCTTCTGCTCTGTTCCTGTTCTCTGCCAGAGTTGGCAAGGCTGAGAGCGGAGCTCCTGCTCTTCAGAAGGTAGAGATAGGGGAGATAGGAGACAGCCTTGTCTATTTGCTACTTGTGGTTAATCTTAACCCTCAACTCGATGGGATCTGCAATCAATCAACACTCTGGGCCAATATCTGAGTCATCTCCAGGAAGAAATAACTACAAGAAAACAAACCTTTCCCTTGAATGGGTGAGACCTTCCAGGGAATGGTTCAAATATTTAAAAGTTCAGCAAAAATCCTGGTGCACGCTGGCTTGCCTGGCATTGCTCCTAGCTGGGGTCTATCCTACTTGCAGCTGCCACCATCCTCCACTAATACCCGACTCCAGCTTCTTCAGCATCTCAGTATAAGCCGAAGACTAGGACAACCCAGAAATCTTCCAAGACTTCAGTACCAGATTGGAACCACTGAGGAGTCCAGACTCCTGGGCTGAGCAGTTACTGGGCTCTCAGTCTGCCTCTCCAGCACGCAGCTAGCCATTATTGAACAACCCAGCCCATACTTTGAAGTCATTCTATGATAAGTTCATACTTCAGACAACCCTGCTAGCACGCTACTCTGCATGTTTTGTTCCATTTCGCTACTCTTCCCTTTCTACGCTTGTTCCAGCCCCTATCTTCTCCCCACAGAAAAAGACCTCTCTATGTTATCTAGGTGGCAGAAGCCTGTAATTCTCTTACCTGCACACCTTGAAGAGCTGAGAGCACAGACTTATGCCACCTTGCCTGGACTTTGCTTGACTGAATCAACAGAAAACTAACCCGTCTTCTCCTAGTTGATAGTTTAATGGGTGTTCAGTTGAAAATGATTATTTGTGCTGAGAGCCCAAGGTTCTTTAAAAGGAGAATCCTATGAGGGTAAAGAAGAGGAAATGGTGCATGCAAACCCAGCCTCATTTTAAAGCCTCATCAGTGAGAATGATCAAGGCAGATCATCCATAAGTTTGTCTTTCTACCTTTTGACTTAAAAATAATGTCAAACTTTGAGACTATTAAGAAAGCTATATGGAAAACACCCTTACACCAAGACTTGGTGACACACACATGTAATCCCAGCACTTAGGAGGTAAAGACAGGAGGCTCAGAAGTTGAAGGCCAGCTTTAGCTACTGTAAATTCAAAGCTAGCTGAAGCTACATAAGACCCTATTTCAATACCCCATTTTAAGCAACAACAACAAAAAGCAATCATCAGCAACAACAATTCACCTTTATGATCTATCTAAAAATCTGTGAGTTCTTTAATGCGTTGTTCCATTTTAATTGTCTCTCTGTGTGTTATATAATATGCATGTAGGCGTATATGCATATGTTTTATATTATAAACATATGCATATAGTTACTTTTTTCTTTGCTGTGACAAAAATACTTGACAAAAGCAACTTATTTGGGCTTACAACTTAAGGGGACAGTCCATCCTATTGGGGCAGGCATGGTGGCAGGAGTGGCTCAGCTATGGAAGCTGTAGCATGAAGGAGCTGGTTGTATTGTATCCATAGCCTGGAAGCAGAGAGAGATGAAGACTGAACTGCAGTCACTGTCTCTTCCTGGTTTAGTCCTGGATCCCACACCATGGGATGACACTGCCCACTTTTAGAATAGGTCTTCCTTCTTCAGTAAAGTTTTTCTGGTCAATCCCTCATAGACACAGTGGTTTGTTTCCTAATACCATAATTCTAAGTACCATACAGTTGATAATCAAGATTGAACACCATAATGCATATGTGTATTTTTCTCTAAGATATGGGACTTTATGTATATCATGGCCATTTATCCATAACTTTTGTGTGAAAACTTAGGATAGTCTCAAGTTGAAAGAAAACATTAGGCAGCTTCACGTTGGTAAGGGTGTGTATTTTAGTACTGTAATAAGCTGCAGCCACCTTTGGACATTCTAGATGCTTCCACCCCTGCACCAGTAGCGCCGGCACATTAGGTTTATGTTGTTTTTCTCTTTGCCAACTGTTTTTCCCCTTGCCCCCGAAGCTAATTGTAAGACTTTGTTTATATAAACCCTCTTGGACTCGTTCTCTGCCCTATTCTCCTGCTTCAACTGTTAAACTTACATGTATGAAAGAATTCAAGTATATACAAACAAGTGCGTTCAGCAGTCAAGGAGAGTGAGGTGAGCACTCATCAATTTACTTGCTGTCACCTCTTTCTCAGAAAAGGGTCACAATAGAGTTCCCTTCCATTGATCAAAATTTATCAATCAATGTTAACTTTCTTAATCTGGGAGTTAGTAACAAATATCGACTTACTTTTCAGCACAAAATGTTATAGACGGAAAACACGAAGAGACCACAATCTCAATTTAAGTGGGAATGAATTGGACTTTGATTTTTAAGCTACAGCTGTCCTCGGTTCCCATGGCCGGATTTGGAACTGATGCCCAGCTAAGAGGGAATGCGGGATTTTAAAGGCAGGCCAAAATTACTTCATTCCTGTTGAATTCTGAAGCTGCTTGAGGGGCTGCCTCGCTTGCCTCTGAGCACAGCGGTAAGTGGAGTTTTCAGAAACCAGAGCAGGCCGTTAATCATTTCATACTGGTTTTTACAATCCTGGGGAGGGGGCAAGGAGTCAGAGTTGCTAAGAGATTGTCTTTTAGGAATTTAGAATGGGTGCCTAGCACAAAATTTTCCATCGCCCTCACAATATATAACATTTCAATAAAGAATGATGATAATGGGGAAGCCAATTTATGAGTTTACCTTTGACATCTACTGTTCTTGGCTAGAAATAGTCTGAGGGGGTACTAGCCCACTCGAGCATGTGGCTCTGGCAGGCCTTCTTCTTTTCTCCCATTCCCTCTGCCTTGCTGAAAACCCTTAGGTTACATTCCTGAAGCCAGTCACCAAGGTCTATCCCCTTAGTTGGTCACTTCCTCCTCCTGAGGTCCTACCAAGGTCCAGCTATCCAAGTACGGATGTCCAGCAATCAAAAGCTCTCTTTGACTTACCTCATTAGCATGTCCAATTAAAATTAAACTCCTCATCCTACCATGGGGTTTCACCTTGTACCTTTATAAACTGTCATTTTCCTATGTGCCACATCTGTCTCCCCTCTATCCAGAGGCCTTTGTCCTCCAGGACAAATACTCCTGCCCCCTCTCCCTTGCTCCCTTTTCCTTTTCCCTCATTCTTTGTCCTTTAACTCCCCTACCCCTGGCCTCTGTGCCTCTGGAGAAAATAAATCTCCTTTGTGCTGAGAACTTGACCTAGGGAGTCCTGAGTCGATATTTTCTTTCATTTTCTTCACTGTCCAATTAGTGCTCAGCCTTATTATTGGCCTCATAACTCTAATAAGGAAAAAGATTGCAGTTTTGAGTCAAGGCTGGTTACAGGTTTGGTACCCAAGGTGGGATATGACTTGAGCATTGATAAACCACCTCTTGAAAATAAGAATGTTTTGGTCATTACTTCAGAGTGTTCAGAAGAGTAACTTTTTGGTTTCTGGCATTAACTATTTATCAGGAAGGATACTTTCATGTGAAGACCCCAAAAAGAACTGGGAGATTGAGAGAGGTTTCTGTCGTGAGAGACCTTCTGCACAACCAATAGGCGATTCCTTCTGGCAGATAGAGAGAAATCACTGCTGAAAACCTGGGGCTCCTAATACTGTTCTGGAAGCCAGTGATCCTATGAGAAAAGACCTTTGTGGAATTTTTCTGGCACCACAATCTGAGCTTGATAATGTATAGGTCCTGTTAGCATGTTTATTTACATACCCTGTGTGGGAGTTTGAATATAATTGGCCTTTAATTGAATTTATATTTAATTGAATTTAATATATTAATTGAATATAATTGGCATTCATAGGGAATGGCACTACTAGGTGGTGTGGCTTTTTTGGAGCAAGTGTGTTGCGGTGGGGGTGGGCTTTGAGGTCTCCTATGCTCAAGCTACCCCCAGTAAGACAGATCACTTCCTTTTGCCTGCAGATCAAGATGTATTAACTCTCAGCTCCTGCTTCAGCATCACATCTGCCTGCATGCTGCCATGTCTCACCATGATGATAATGGACCAGACCTTTGAAAATGTAAGACACCCAATTACATGTTTTCCTTTATAAGAGTTGCCGTGGTCATATTGTCTTTTTATAGCAGTAGAAACCCTAACCAAGACATCCTGTCTATGTTTTCATTTACCCCAGAAATCACTCTTTATCATTTCCTCCTTTATACTCTTGACAGGAGGTTCTCTGTGAAGGACTCTTCCTCTTGATTCCTTTCTGATTTAAGGAGTAGTGGGTATCTGCCAGTTAAGAGCCCTTAATAGAATTAAAACCTGGTAGGTATCTGTTTGTATTAGCTAAATAAGCAATTCTGGGTTGTATAAGAAAGCTAGCTGAGCATGAGCCTAGAGTTAGGCAGGAAGCAGTAAATGCTGGGATTGCCAGTGTGTGCCAGCATGCCCAGCCAGTTTTTAGGTGGCCCTGTGGACTGAATGCAGACTGAATGCTGGGCAAAGTACTTGCTGATTGACAGTTTCCTCTGGGATTAAAACATTCCATCCTACAGGAAGGCTTCTTAGACAGGAAGGTAAAAAAATCAGGATAGCTTCAGGAAGTCCCTGAAACTGACCAGATTCACTAGGTCCCTCCCTGTCAGGGTAAACAGTGAAAACAGAGAGACTCTCTCAGAGGAATGGAGCCCAGCAGCAAAAAAGATTCAGACAAGGTGACCTAGTTTGGGTTTCTATTGCGACAAAACACCATGGCCAAAAGGCAAGTTGGGGTGGAAAATGTTTATTTGGCTTACACTTCTAGATCATAGTCTATAATTGGAAGAACTCAAGCAGGGCTGGAACCTGGAGGCAGGAACTGATGCAGAGGCCATGGAAGGAAGCTACTTACTGGCTTACGTCCCATAGTTGACTCAGTCTGCTCTTTTTGTAGGACCCAGTACCTCCAGTCCAGGGGTGGCACTAATCGAGAAAATGCTTACAGCAGGATCTATCTCATGGCGACATTTCCTCAGCCAAGTCTCCTTCCTCTGTAATGACTCTAGCCCATGTCCAGTTGACTCACAAAACCAGCCAGTACACAAGCCAAGCTGCAAAGAAGATCCTTGAGATCAAACCACCCGCTTGCTGGAAGAAACAACCTAAATGAGCTGCCTGGAAGAGGCTTAGACCAACTGAGTCCCTTGAAAAGGGCACTCTCTAACCCGTTGAGCTTCCTTTAGGTTGTGCAGTGTGATCCAGGTTCCTGGCTTTGGTGAGTCGTTCCCCATGCTGGTGGACTTCGGTGATGCAACTGTCTTTGAGTCATTTCTGCTCCTGTAAATAACCCCTCCCCCATATTCCCTTAAGTAACACCGAGAGTCAGTCTGTTGTGGATTCCCTATCTGAGGTGAGTAGACATGCTTATTATATCTCCTCAGGGAAAGTTTTGTCATGCAAGAGCATTCTTCCAACAGAGCTACACTCCCAGCCTTTCTCTGTCATGAGAGGAACACTGACCAACCGCCTCACCCTCACCATTACAGCTGGAGATGCTCTTGCTGCCAGTGCTTTCTCTCCATGAAACTAGGAGCCTAAGTGCACCTTCCCTGCTTTACCTCCCTCTGTCAGGTGTTGTGGTGTAGCGATGGGAAGAACATCTAGTAGGGAGGGCATGGGGAGGGCACCCCGTGCATCATCTTCCTTCCTTTTCCTTGAAGACTCCTCCTCACATAGGCCCCTGACCCGCCCATCACCTTTCAGTTTTCAGTCTTTAGTTTCAAAGGAAGACTCTCTCTGACTTTAAAGTCAGATTCAACCCTTGTTGCCCTGTCCTCAATCCTCAATAGCTTGTCTGTACAGTAGTTGTCAAATCTGACATGTGCAGCTGTTGCCATATGGAACTTACATTAGTGATGTCCTCATGGGTATCTTCATTTGCATGAAGACAAGAACTCTCTCTCTCTCTCTCTCTCTCTCTCTCTCTCTTTCTCTTTCTCTGTTAAATGTAGAAGGAAGTTCGACTCATAGCAAAGGCTCAGTAAATAAGTCTAACCAAATTTTTGAGCAGCCAAATTATTGAATTTGGTTGGCTGGAAGTTAGCATGGGGGAGCTTCTTATTCTCTGCACAGAAGACCCTGTCACATCTGCATTAATAGTTTAAGAATATTTGGGGGCAAATCCCTCGGTTTCACTTTTATAGTTCCAGTAATTTAACAGTTCAGTGTGAAACTCCCCTGTGCCTCTTCCTGTCACTTCTGTTTAAGCTTACCTCATGGCCGAATAACTGTAATAGGGAAGAGGGTGTGATTTGGTCTCCTACCACTGCGCTCCTTTACCTCATTGTCCTGAATCTTCTCATATGACATAGGGCATGAGGTGAGGACCAGCTCATTTTTCGTTGTCTGACTGTGGATGGTGGTCTCAGTCCCTCTGCACAGTGCTGTTCCACTGTGGCTGTTCCCCGAGGCAGACATATACTATTTGCTCATTCACAGGGTGTCTGTGGTAAAGGAGCAGAAACAGCTCCCCTCTGTGATCCTTAACACCTACGGAGTTCCCTTAATCTTTTAGGAACCTTAATTCAGGTCAGACTAGGACTTGGGGCTTCAATGCATAAGAGAATTTCAGATCATACCAGTATGAAGCACAATTGGATATTTTTCTTGAAGATATTTTAATAGAAAAACACTCAAGAAGAGAATAAAAGCTCACCCAAGAGCAGGGATATGGACTTCTCAAAGAACAGCTGTTGAAAGTAAGACATTTTCAAATGCAGTTATGGGCTCCTCAAAGGGAGAACAGTTAATTGTCTTAGCCTTGACCATATATATCATCTTGTTGGCTCTCAAGTTATAGCATTAAAAGTTGCTAAGACATCTTTTCCTCTCTCATTCTTTCACTCACTTTTTTAGTTATTGTTTTTCGAGACAGAGTTTCTCTGTGTAGCAGCCATGATGGTCCTGGAACTCACTTTGTAGACCAGGCTGGTCTTGAACTCACAGAGATCCTCCTGCCACTGCCTCCTGCCAGATCCCAAGTTCTGGATCAAAGGCATGGGCCACCACACCTGGCTCTCTCTCTTTTTTAGTAAGTGAGATTATAGGGTGGCCTGGATGGGCCCTGAATGGGTTTGTAACTGGATAAAGCAAAACCTGGAGGCACTAGAGTTGCACAGGGGGTTCAGAACATTCTTTTTCTTATAAATGGGGCTTCTGAAATGTAGGGTTTTGGAAATCTGGACAGCGGGAATGTCCTCAAGTAATTTGTTAATTGTGCTGGAATTCTTGCTTCTCTGCCAGCAAGAGTCTTCAACCTAATTCCTGGGTGAGGTGCTCCTCTCTCCTCTCATGTCACAGTTCTCTCTGGCTTTTTAATCCAGCCTCAGTGAGCACAGGCGAGAGCACCTCAGGGAGCGCTGAAAGAGTAGTGGGATGGGAAGCTTTCTACTGAGAAATGGAAGCTCTTCTCTGTCTTAGCCTTTTCTGGTCTTCCTTTATTCAGTCCCCACTGATGTTATACTCTGTCTTACACTGCTGGTATCTGCCTACCTTGTGGTAAAGGGGGCAAGTCAACCAAAGCCTGGCTATCAGGAAATGGGGCCTTAGTCTCCCTTTCATTGGTGTACCTGGAGGCTCAGCTCTTGGGAGTGCTTTTCATTTGTCATTGTGTGAAGAGGATTTCATCCTGGGAAGGGTGGGATGAAATCATGCAGCTCTCTGATTCCAAGAAATAATTTCAGCCCCAAGAATTCCCTACTCTCTCTAGAGCCCTCTGTTTATATTGAGTGGGAGTGAGGAGTGACGTCATAGGAGAACCAGTTCAACCACTCCTTTGTAAGTCCAAGAGCTGACCCTACCCGCATTACTCAGCAACTCTCCTTAGAATGTGAAGTCTCTTGGTTCTGGTCCCAGAGAAGCAGCATTAACAAACACCAGCTAAGAGACCCAACCACCGTGCTTTATGCACTGTTTGTGCCTTAGGGAGCCACAGCTCGAGCTGGGCTCCAGGCCTCAAAGATCATCAGTCAGGAAGGCACTTGTTAAAAAGACCCCATTTCCTATTTCACTCAGGGAGGAAAGAAACCAACCAAGGCAGTACTAGCAGGCACTGTATATGCCTAAGTGAGCATCTTGTGAGATTATGTTATGAATGCTAAATCCTGGAGTCTCCCTCAAAATTATTGATTCATGTTGGGAGAACAGAGGTCCTTGTGCTTGCAGATAAGCCTAGGGAAACCAGGAATATTAAACACACAGAGTTGTCTCTTCAAAGGAAGAGATGTATAGCTTGTTTTCTGTCCAGCAGGCTGGGAATGGAGGTGATTAATAGTCTAAGTGATCTATGTACTACCTGTAGGGCCAAGCCACATTTGGATCCCCGAGGCTCTCATAAGCAGGACCAGAGGTAGTTAATAGTTTAGGTGACTTTTGTGCTATCTGTATAGCTAGGGACTCCTCAAGATTCTTGCTAACAGGACCAGAGGTGTCCTTTGCTCTACCTGCATGACCAAGAATACACCAAATTCTCCCTCAAATCTCTAAGACAATACATGAAGTCTACTTATAGAACCCATCTCCATAGAAGCAGTGGCATGTACTTTGTAGAGAGTTTTGATGTAATTATACCTTAATATGCACATGGGATTGCAATACACCAGAAACTTTTTTCCAAATTGTACTCTACTTAATTACGTCCACAATAAACTGTTCAGTGTCCAACTCTAGAAGTCTGAACCAACACGGGCTACTGAGTTGTGTTGAATTGGACTTCCTTCTTGTCTCACACAAACTGTTGCTCTGCAGTCCTGGTATTTACAGAGACCCCTGCAAATCCAGAGTCTGCCTTGTCAGCATGACCAGCAAGTGATCTCTCAGTGAGGCGCATGGGTTCAACACCAAGAGTTTACATTATTTGTATGAGCTTGTCCCAATGGAGCCACCAGAGGGCAGTATTACAGAGCTCATTGGAGCCTGGTGAGCGACTTCAGTTTGGTGAGGTTTCTTGGTAAAGATTTCAGGCGAATGCTGGTCTATCCTCTTTGCACATAGGTCAGCTGCTTGAGTTCACTACCAAGTGCCTTGAGGGTTGGTTACCTTGCAGTACTGAGAATTGTACCCAGGGCTTCACTGTGTGTAAAGGGCATCAGTAAGTACTCCACCACTGAGTTATCCCTCCAGCCTGATCTACTAAGTGTTTTGTTTTTTATTTTTTTAATTTAAAAATTTTAAAATTTTATGTGCTAGCCCCAGCACCCCCTCCCTCCTCTTCTCTCACCCCTTCCTCTCCAGTTCCACCCCTCCCCATCCATTCCTCCAAAGAGGTAAGGCCTCCTGTGGGGAGTTAACAAAATCTGGTATACTAAGTCGAGGCAGGACCAACCCCCTCCCCCTGTATCAAGGTTGAGCAAAGTATCCCACAAGAGGGAATGGGCTCCAAAAAGCCAGTTCATATACCTAAGATAAGGCCTAGTCCCACTGCCAGTCCCCCCAGTCCCTTGCAAGAGATCAAGCCATATAACTGACACCCACATTTAGAGGGTTTAGTTTGGTCCCATGCAGGATCTCCAGCTGTCAGTCCAGAGTTCGTGAGCTCCCTTTAGCTCGGGTCAATTGTTTCTGTGGTTTTCCCAGTCATGATCTTGACCCCCGCCCCCTTGTTTATATGATCCTTCCTCCCTCTCTTCAACTTCAGGTTCCAGGAGCTCAGCCCAGTGCTTAGCTGTGGATCACTGCATCTGCTTCCATCAATTACTGGACGCAGGTTCTATGAGGACAACTAGGGTAATCACTAATCTGATTATAGGGAAAGACCAGTTCAGGCACCCTCTCTACTATTGCTAGGGAGTCTTAGCTGGTGCCATCCTGTGGATTCCTGGGAATTTCTCTAGCATCTGGTTTCGCCCTAACCCCATAATGGCTCCCTCTATCAAGATATCTCTTTCATTGCTCCTGCTCTCTGTCCTTCCCCAAACTCAGTCATCTTGAGCCCTCATATCCCATTCCTATCCCCTTGCTTCTACTCCCCTTCCCAGTTTGCCCAGGGGATCTTAACTATTTCCCTTTCCTAGAGCCCTCCATGTATGCCCTTCTTAGGGTCCACCTTTTTACCTAATCTCTCTGGTGTTGTGGATTTATTTTTTAAAGATTTATTTATTTATTATGTATATAATGTTTTGCCTGCATGTGTGCCTGCATGCCAGAAGAGGTCACCTGATCTCATTACAGTTAGTTGAGAGCCACTGTATGGTTACTGGGAATTGAACTCAGGACCTCTGGAAGAACAGACAGTGCTCTTAACCTCGGAGCCATCTCTTTAGCCCCCTAATCTACTAAATGTTTTGTCTTTCCAATAACCTTGGAGTTTATTTAAATTAAGAAAAGGGTCATAATGTTTTCATGCCGTATATACTTTGTTCTTTAAATAACAGTTGTGACAAACAACAGAGATAATTTCAGAACACTGTCCTTGGGGTCTGCAAAGGTGGTTCAGTACTGAAGAGCACTTGCTGCTCTTGCAGGGGACCCAGCCTTAATTTTGCAGAATTCACATGGTGGTTCACAGCTATCTCTAACTTATAACTTCAGTCCTAGGGGATCTGACAACCTTTTCCAACCTCTGAGGCCACCAGGCATGCATGTGTTGCAATATACAGAGGCAAAGCATTCATACATATAAAATTTTTTAATTGTTTAAATGTTGCACTTTAACACAGCATTTTTAAGATTCAGACAAAACATCAATACTTTGGATTGTACGTAATTAAAGAAGTAAGTACCTCATTTTCCAAAATACTGTTATAACCAATACATAGAAAAATGCCTTTATGTTACCCTAAGAATATAATTCCTGAAAAAAGTCACACTGTAATGACTCACTTTAAAAAACAATCACTATGTAAGAAAAGCACCATTGAACTTCCTTGTTGATTTTATACAGCCTCTATGAACTGCCTTGTCTTAAATCCAAGGGCAAAGTTATGAAAACAGCTGTATGGTAAACTCGGGTGACTCTCCCCCTGGATTTTACCTGGGACTGACCTTTTAGATGTTTTATTTAGAAGAAGCAGGCTCTGAACTTTCATATGATATCATCAATGTTAGTATCATACATCTCAGGAAGATCCTTATTCTTTACAGCAACACAGCATAGGCTAGCGTCCCTGCTAAGCCAGCCTCAGATCCCCCCAGGTTATTTTGTGCATTAGTTTGTATAGCAGTCTCATCTATGTTGGTCTCCAGCACCATTCCCCCATCACCTTTTCTGCAAGAATACCATGAACCTTGTCTACACAGAATACTCAAGCCAGTTCACATGCATTTTCTAACATTTATCTAATGTATCTACCAATGCTCAAGTTAGATAAAAAAAATGCCAAGTATGCTTGCTAAGGAATCCACACAGTAGACAAATACAGTGTTGCATAAAGCCTATAAGTCAGTTTGTTGTCAGGTCTTCTAATGTATAATCCTTGTAGGAAATTATGACTATTTCCACTTCCCTTAGACACTAAGTGGAAAGCCTCCCTGATGCTTGACTGCTGTGTCTCCACAGCAGGGCTGGTAGAGCTGGAGAGCTTTAGCTTCCTGCAGTTGTTGAAGATGGGGAGGGCTTTGATTATGGCTGGGTCAGACTGGCCTGGTAGGCACTGACTCTAGGGTAGGCACAGGATGCAGGGCTGGAGCAGGTCCCCCCACTGAGCCTTACACCTAGACTTTATTGATGCTCTTTCCTAGCCATTACCCTTCCCCCAGTAGTTTTTGGTCATACAGACACACAAGAGGCTTGAAACACATGAGACCAAGGCTTGGTCTTTGCCCTGAAACTTCTAAAGAAGTCTTAACATTGGTTTTTGTGGGATAATCTTTTTGTACTCTGTGAAGATGTGTCTTTGACAAGGTGCCTTCTGATTGGTTGGTTTAGAAAAGAACTGAATGGTCACCAACTAGGCAGGAGAGGATAGGCAGGATTTCTCGGTGCTGAGACTCCAAGGATTTACAGAGTACAGAGTACAGAGTCAGATGTCCAGGGTGGAGGAGAGGTAAAAAAGTCACATGGCAAAAAATAGTTTACTAGAAGATTTATTTAAGTTGTAAGAGATAATTGGTTACAAGCCTAACCTAAAGGTCGAGGTTTCATAAGTAATAAGAAGTTTCTATGTCATTATTTGTGAGCTGGTGGTCCCAAAAGAAAGTCAAATAACAACAGGTAGTAATTTCTATTCTACTTTCATCTCTGTTGCTGTGATAAAACACTCCGGACCAAAGCAACTTAGGGGAGAAAAGGGTTTATTTCATCTTACAGGTTATAGTCCATTGAGGGCAGAGTGGAAACTCTAGAAAACTAGAGACAGAAACCACAGAGGAGCATCACTTGCTGACTGGCTCATGCAAAAGGGGCCTATAAGCATGTCACATATCACATAGGATCTAATGTTCAGAGTCATACTGCACTTGAGTTAATACTGTTATCACCATCTGTAAATTCTCAATCATTTCATCCTTCAACTTGAGTTTTTTCATATTTTATTTATTTACATGTTCATTTATTTATTTATGTACCATTCTACCTCCATGTATGCCTGCATGCCAGAAGAGGGCACCAGATCTCATTACAGATGGTTGTGAGGCACTGTGTGGTTGCTGGGAATTGAACTCATGACCTCTGGAAGAGCAGCCAGTACTCTTAACCTCTGAGCCATCTCTTGAGAATGGAGCATGCATGTGAGAGGAGGACATACATGGAAGATGCTGCCTCATTAACATTACACATTACTCATGATACCCTGTGAACACAGCATCCTAGTGGACTCACAGTGTAAGGGAGTGCATTTCAATTCAAGCGAGGTCAAAGCAATTCCATTCCAGAAACCACTGGCTTTTAGTGATCATTGTGGACCATTTTTGATTAGCATTTACATTGTTATTATAAAATACAAATGTATACATGAACTATAAAATATGAATTGGGTAATTTCAATGATTTCACATATAAATTAAATGTTCTTCTATTTTCATTTAAAACCAACTTTATGATATACACAGTTAAATTTATGATAGTGATTTAAAATTTAGTGTTTTATTGATAGCAGCATTAAAAAATGAATGTAAAAATGTCTCTGTTGGAAAGAGAAACTGCAGATGAAAAGGAAACATTTTTTATTTTAGACTTTAAATGATATCTTTTTCTTGCATTTTAACCAAGGGCTCACATTTTTATGCTTGTGTTGAATAGCAGAAATTCTGTATCTGGTGCTTATGACCTGGACCATCTAAAGTGGGTCATGCCTCAGATTTCCACGTTATCAGAGTGGATAGCAATGTGGTTCCTAGAGCCGCATACCTGCCTTGGCATCTGAGGAGCATGCTCATTTGTGACATAAACAGACATTTCTTTTCTCATTCATGCTTTCCCAAAGTATGTCTTTTCATCCCATTCCTCCTTTTCCACCAGGAAAACTAGGGGTGGGGCGGGGAGAAAAGAATACTACTTCCAGAAGACAGGCTGAGATAGCCCGACAGGAGGAAGCAGTCTGCTGAGATCAAAGATTGGAATGGGACCATAGGTTGGGCTGAGGTAGAGGGAGCAGCTGTCTTAGGGAGCAAGACAAAATTCCAAACTTTCTTGCATGCATTTATAATGCAGGCAAAGTAGCTGTTCTCCAACCATCAGGGGTTCAAACTCAAGCTCCTTGCATCACGTCATTCTGCTTCCTTAACTGCCACATCAGCACCATGCTTTCTGTTGACTAGAAGCAATCACGTTACAGAAGCTGATGCAAAGGAAAAGACATTTTCCTGTTGACCAAAGGTGAACAAGACCGTTTGGTGAACAAGTAGCATAGGCTTGTCAATAGGATATGTGGAGAAGGGAAAGACTCTACTTATTTGTTTGTTTGTTTATTGTTTTGTAGCCACTGAAAGGAGAGGTGAAGGAGGCTGATCGAGGTAAGCAGAAGGTGGTCTGTGGTGGGAAGTGTCCTGTAGGGAGACAGCATCCTTTAGTGACCTCTAAGCCCATAAGGAGATTTAGAAGAGGGAACAGAAAGAATAAATCCTGGGAGTTACTAAAGGGTGAGTCTGGAACTTCTGTCTGCTTATTGCAGAAGAGCACGCTGAGGACACCAGGGCAGTTTGATGTTTTTACTGTATCTAATGACACAACTAATATTTGAATTGCTGCTCAACAGAGACAATCGTGTAGAGAGAACCAAGCACTCAGATGTTGGGAATATTATGTTAAGGTGTGTTTCTCTTGTTTATGTTGTATTTGTTTCACAATGTGAAGCTGTGGTACTTTGCCTGTTTAGAACACTCAATGGTCTAAGAAAGAATAGAACTGGCGAATAGCAAGGCAGGAGAAAGGATTGGTGGGGCTGGCAGGCAGAGACAATAGACAGAAGGAGAACTCTCAGGAGTGGGCGGTCAGAGAAGTAGCCCCAGAGGAGGAGTCCGTCAGGGACGAGCCACCCAGCTACACAGTAATCCACAGACTAAGAGTAATATTTATAGAAGTAAGAAAGTGGGAAAAACGCAGAGTCCAAAAGGTAGATGGGATAAGTTAGAGAAAGCTGGGAAGAAATGGGCCAAGCTAAAGTCAGATGTTTATAACTGAGAATAAGACTCCATGTGTGATTCATCTAGGAGCTAGTGGCCACCGGAAAGAGCCCAAAGAGCTTAACAGCGTATTACTCATTTTTGTTTGTTTGTTTGTTTGTTTGTTTGAGACAGGGTTTCTCTGTAGCTTTGGGGCCTGTCCTAGAGCTAGTTCTTGTAGACCAGGCTGGCCTTGAACTCACAGAGATCCACCTGCTGGGATTAAAGGTGTGCGCCACCACCTGGCAACATCATATTACTCTTATTACTGCATTCAGGTTCCCTTGAAAGGCTTGGGCCAAGACTTAGTGACAAATCTCATGCTCAGCTCTCAGGGAACAGGACTTCTATTCACAGGAGACCACTGCTGGAACTTGGTGGGAAGGAGGGAGCCTTGGAAGAACTGGAACCCCTGGCTTGGCATGGATGTTAGAGGTGGCACAACTGACTCTTCAGATGTGCTTATGCACAGGAACCAAGATCTCTGATTCTGCATTGTGTGGTTCCTATGTTTTCCAAAACTAGTGCTTATGAAAATATTAGAACTACTTTAAAATTCTGCTTCAGGATAGCAAATATTTATTTAAACAGATTTGAAAACATTTGCAGGAGGAGGCATATAGTTCCAGCAGTAGGGAACCTGCTTAGCATAGGCCAAGACCAAGTTCACCCTCACACAAAATAAAAATCAATTATCTCTAAAAAACACCCCCCCCCCCCAGAAAAACAGCATCTCATCCCCAGGTCTGTAGCAGAACACATGCTGTGGGCTCCCTTTCCTCTCTGATCCCATCTCTAAGTTCACAAAGAACTTCTCCAAACTTCCTTTCCCCCAACTCAAAAGGTCTGAAACTGAAGGTCTCCTACCCCTACCCTCCTGGCTTGATTTTATCTACTAAGTGTTTTTTTTTTCTTTCTTTCTTTTTTCCCAAAACCCTGCCACAGTGGAGCTACCCCTTGGGCCCACTGCGCAGTGACTTGGCAATTTCCGGGTTTTACACATACTCCCCCACCCCAGACCCCAGCTTCAGGTTTGTATTCCCAGCTTCAGGTTTGTGTTCCTTGTACGCAAGCTCAGGGTTCCTTGATATTCTAGCCACCAAAAAATCAAAACAAACAAACAAAAAACCTCTCTTGGTGTACGGAATTGGTTTAATTGCTCTTAATTTGTCAAGCATATTTGTCAGTATTTAATCAGGCACCAATGTGGAACAGAGTGAGACTGTTCATGCCTTCACCAGTCATGTGCTGTGACCGCGACACCTGCTGGCCAATAAAGATTATTACACCTACAACAATTTACTGAAATCTCACAATGGTTAAGTTTGTTTAATTAATAAATAATTCAATAAATTTGAAAGTTATATAATTGCAGACAGTATCACCACCAAAGGATTTAATAACTTTTTGTTTTTACTATGGATGGTATCCTGCAAGGCTTATATGGTATAACAAAATACTGCTATCTAACAGAATGAGTGTAAAACAGGATTCATCCTTCTACTTACTGCATCCAAGAAATATACCTTAATATCAAGGGTAGTCATCAGATTAGAGTAAAGGGTTGTAAAAAGATATTTCAAGCAAATTGACCTAAGAAGCAAGCTGGTGTAGCTATTTTTATATCTAACAAGATAGACTTCAAACCAAAATTTATAAGAAGAGCTAGGAAAGAACAGTACATACTCAGCACAGGAAAAATCCACTAAGAGGACATTGCAATTCTTAACATCTATGCCCCAAACACAAGGGTACCCAAGTTCATAAAATAAACACCACTACATCACAGATTGACTCTCACATACTTATAACTGGAGACTTCAATACCCCACTCTCACCAATAGACAAATCATCTGGACAAAAACTAAACAAGAGTAGTGCTGGTGTTAACTGACATGCCAACCAAATGTATCTAACGGATGTTTACAAACATTTCAACCAAGCACAAAGCAGTTGTGTACCTCAAAGAACTTTCTTCAAAACTGGCCACATACTCAGTCACAAAGCAAGTCACCAAAGATAGAAGAAATTTGAAATAACTCATTGAATCCCCTCTGCCATGGATTAAAGCTATATAGCAACAAAGACAGAAACAATAGGAAGCTTACAAACTTATGAAAACTGAACAATTCATAACTGAATGTAAAAGCAGATCAAGACAAAAATTAAAAAAGACATTAAAGACTTTCTAGAATTGGATGAAATATACATCCAATCTTACAGAATGCAATGAAAATGGTTCTCAGAGGCAAGTTCCTAGTGCTAAGTGTCTACATGAAGAAATTGGAGTGATCTCACAGTAGTAACTTAACAACACATCTGAAAACTCTGGACCCAAAAGAAGAAATCATACCCAAAAGAAGTTGATGGCAAGAAATAATCAAACTCAGGATAGAATTCAATAAAATATAAACAAGAGAACAATACAAAAAATCAGTGAAACAAAGAGTTGGTTCTTTGGGAAACAAAACAAGATAGACAAACCCTTATCCAAACTAACTAAAAGACAGGAGAGAATATCCAAAGTAGCAAAATCAGAAACGAAAAGGGGAGCCTGGTATTGGCATAAAAACAGACAGGAGGACCAATGGAAACAAATCGAAGACCCAGATATTAATCCACACATCTTTGAATACCTGATTTTTGACAAAGAAGCAAAAAAGTATCAAATGGAAAAAAGAAAGCATGTTTAACAAATGGTGATGGCATAACTGGATATCAACATGTGGAAGAATGAAAATAGACCCATATCTATCACCAAGCACTAAATTCAAGTCCAAGTGGATCAAAGATAAACATAAAGACAACCACACTGAACCTCATAGAAGAGAAAGTGGGAAGTAAACTTGAACGCACTGGCACAGGAGACCACTTCCTAAATATAACCTCAGTAGCACAGACACTAAGAGAAACAATTAATAAATTAGACTTCCTGAAACTGAAAAGCTTCTGTAAAACTAAGGACATTTTCAACAAGACAAAATGACAGTCTACAGAATGGGAGAAGAGCTTCACCAACCCTACATCAGACAGAGGTCTGATCTCCAAAATATACAAAGGACTCAAGAAATTGGTCATCAAAAGAACAAATAATTCAATAAAAAAATGGAGTACAAATCTAAACAGAGAACTCTCAACAGAGGAATTTAAAATGGCTGAAAGACATTTAAGAAAATGTTCAACATCCTTAGTCATCAGAGAAGTGCAAATCAAAACAACTCTGAGATTCCATCTTACACCAGTAAGAATGGCCAAGATCAAAAACACTGATGACAACTTATGCTGGAGAGGTTGTGGGGTAAAGGAAACACTCTTGCATTTCTGGTGAGAATGCAAGCTAATACAACCCTTTTGGAAGACAATGTGGTCATTTCTCAGAAAATTAGGAAACAACTTTCCTCAAGACCCAGTAATACCACTTTTGGGTATATATCCAAAGGATGCTCAATTGTGCCACAAGGACATGTGTTGCAAGGGAAGGAGACACTTGTTTGTCCTGGCCACCCAGCCCTGAAATAATCACACAGAAACTGTATTCATTAATTTGTTGCTTGGCCCATTAGCTCTAACATCTTATTAGCTAACCCATACATCTTAATTTAACCCATTTCTATTAATCTGTATATCACCACGAGGCTGTGACCTACCAGCTAAGTTCCAGATCATCTATCTCTGGTGGCAGATTCATGGTGTCTCTCTGACTCGCCCTTCTTCATTCCAGCATACAGCCTAGCTTTGCCTGCTTAGTTCTGTTCTTCCCTGATATAGGCTCAGAGTAGTTCTTTATTAACCAATGAAAGCAACACATAGACAGAAGGGCCTCCTACACCATTTCCCCCTTTCTGTTTAAACAAAAAGGCAGGCTTTAACTTAAACATAGTAAAATTACATATAACAAAGCAGTTATTAAGCAAGAATTACAGTTACAATATTTTTATTTACTTTATCTTTTATCATAACTTAGGAAAATTATAACTATAACTATCTATCTATTCTTCAACTCCATCAAAGACTCCAGAAGGATATATTACCTAAGTCAACAGGAATTGCACTGTAAGCAACTTCCAAAACTCTAGAAATGACAGAGACATCTCACTGCCTGGACATTTACCCAAAGTTCTTCTGTACCATTGGTGCATCCATCTATAGCCTACAGGCCCATAGTATTTGGCAGACTTTTCCATGAAGCAGGAACTTTCAAAGACAGTTCAGCCACTTTCTTTTGTATCCTGCAGAATGTCTCACAGACTCTGTCATGAAGCAGGAACCCCAAAGGATCATCTCACCTTTAGGCAAGTTCAACAGTCTTTTCTCTGTGGATCCTGTATGTTTAATTCATCTAACAAACTACATAAGGAGGCTCTTCAATGCCCATCTTCCTCTTGAAGTAGACTGGTGCTGACAGGAGCAGATGTGTCTCACTGTCATGAAAAGTTCTAAATTTTTAAAACATTTAAATGCCGTATTCTGAAGGTCTCTGAAAGATTTGAAGAATACCTAACTAACTGAAATATATCTCTATATATCTAGAAAATCTAAATAACATTACTACAAGCTTGATTATTATAGATGACTATCTATTAACCTGTATTTCTTAATTATACATTACATTTTAAAATGAACTATACAAATACAATACCTTAATAAAGGGCAGAAATAAACAGTATAACAAAATTACCTTAAATTTGTATCAATAAACCAAGATCCATACCAATGCAAATTATTCATATCTATATCATATACTCCTTTAAATGTAAAGAAACATTTATAAATAATATTTGGGAATATGGGTGAAGTTTTTCTCTCCAAACTGCTTCCTGATGTCTTCTAGGCAAAGTATTTTCTTTGTGGGGGTGTTTGCAGCAGTCTCTCAGTGGGTCTTGTTCCATGAAACCATATTGGTTTGGAAGCAATAGGTTCTCATTTTCTGTGGAAACAAGAGAAGAACTTTTCCAAAGAAACATATCCTTAGACCCAAATTTGAAAGTCATGATACCTTTGTAATATACATGCTGCTTTATCTCAGAAGCCCATACAATGAAATGTCTCTCAGTAGTTAGCTCCTTCACAGTCAAAAAACTCAAAGATAGCACAATAATATACATAATCCAGACTCTCTGTGAATTTTCCATCTTTATGTGGCTTATTTTTACTCTATTGATTTTTAATATTTATTTTATTATCTTTACTCCTTTAATCTATGACTGTCTTTTTCAACTCTCTATATTCTTTCCTCCTCTCTCCTTAGCCTATGTACACTAATCCAACACTGTGACCCATTTATAGGTCTTTTTTATCTGGATTTGTCTTTATTGCATATCTATAATTATTTTCTGACCAGAAGCGCTTCTTAAAATGCTAAACACTTATGAATCTAATCTGTGACATTCCTAGGTCAAATATGGTACTGCCATCTAATCCCGCCCAGTCCAGCGTGGCTGAACTGCTACTCCTCTGAGAGCCAAGTACACTGCCCCACTTCCAGGAACTGCCATTAAGCAAGCTTCAGCAGTCTGCTCACAAACCCCAGTCAAATACTCTGTATCCATACTGCCTGCCTGAAAGAGTCAGAGTTTGCACTGGCAGGGCCCAGAAAGCTGGCATTTTATAATGGCCACAGCATTTTTCCTACCATGGCTGAATCAGGAAAATCCTTCTTAAAGGAGCTATGCCTTTGCTTGCTTCTAGCAAACAGAGCTCATCCAAGAAAATGCCACCAGCAAACCATACTTAACTCTGTTCTTTTGTGTCCAGAATTAATTTTTCAGATTTCTCAGGTTTTTATGTGGATGTAGTTACCCATGTTTGGTGCCAGATGATGATGAAGGAAGCTTAAAAGAAATTCCACACTAACTCAGAATTGAGACAAAATAGAAAATTATTTATTTAGGAATAGACTCACAAGTCAGAATCCTCTGCTGGAATTGAGAATCGAAATCCCACAGTCTGAAAAGAGGCCAGATGCATGTTTTACATCTGCTTAAATAGTATAAGAGCCATGCCCTAGTGGGTGGGTAACCACTGGTTGTAAGACTTCCTATAGCAGACATGTGCTCAACTGTGTTTATAGCAGCATTGTTTCTCAAAGCCAGAACCTGGAAACAACCTAAATGCCCTTTGACTGAAGAATGGATAAGGAAAATGTAGTACATTTACACAATGGAGTACTGCACAACAGAAAAAAAAATGACATCTTGAATTTTGCAAACAAATTGATGGAGTTAGAAAACATCATTTCAAGTGAAGTAACCCAGACCCAGAAAGACAATTATCACATGTACTCACTCATAAGTGGTTTTTAAATATAAAGCAAAGAAAACCAGTCCACAAATCACAATCCCAGAGAACCTGGACACCAATGAGTACCCTAAGAAAGACATACATAGATGTCATCTACGTGGGTAGTAAGAAAAAGACAAGATCTACTGAGTAAATTGTGATCATGGGGACCTTGGGAGAGGGTTGAAGGGGAGGGGAGAGGCAAGGAGGAAAGCAGAGAAAAATGTAGAGCTCAACAAAAATCAATAAAAAAACAAATCAAAAGGGGACATAACAACAGATACTGAGAAAATCATAGGGACATATTTGAAAAACCTATATTCCCCCAAATTGGAAAACCTAAAAGAAATTTATAATTTTCCCTTTATTTTTTCTTTTTGTTAAAAATAGATTCTTTATTTTTCTCATATAATATATCCTGACTATAGCTTCCCCTCCCTCTACTCCTTCTAGTTTTTCCCCACTTCTCCTCCTCTCCAGGTCTATCTTAATTCTAACCAAACAAGTGAAAGACTTGTATAATAAAAAAAATTCTTCAACTCATTGAAGAAAGAAATTGAAGAAGATAGCAGAAGATGGAAAGATATCCCATGCTCATGGATTGGTAGGATTAAAATAATAAAAATGATCATCCTGTCAGAAGCCATCTACAGAGTCAATGCAATCCTCATCAAAATTCCAACACAATTCTTTAAAGTCCTTCAAATGCCAATTTTCAGCTTCATATGGGAACACGCACAAAAATCCAACAGGATTTCTAAAAGAATCCTGAATAATAAAAGCACTGTGGGAGCTTTCACCATCCCCAATTTCAAATTGTACTGTAAAGCTAAAAACCACATGATGTTGGCACAAAAACAAACATGAATAAATGAAATTGAACTGAAGGCCCAGACGTTGACATACCTATGGACATTTGGTTTTGATTAAAGCAGTCAGAAACACACACTGGGGGAAAAACACAACTTCTTTAATAAATGGTTCTGGTCAAACTGGATGTTTGCATGCAGAAGAATGCAAAGAGATCCAGATTTATCATCCTGCACAAAACTCAACTCCAAAATGATCAAGGACCTCAACATAAAACTAGATATACTGAGTGATAGAAGATAAAATGGGGAATAGAATTGAACTCATTGGCTAAGAAAAGAGTTTCAACTGAACACTGATAGCACAGGCACTATGATCAACAATTAATAAATGGGACTTCATGAAACTGAAGAGCTTCTGTAAGGTGAAAGACACTGTCATTTGAACAAAGTAGCAGCCTACAGAATGAGAAAAAATTTTCATCAATTCCAAATCTGATAGCAGACTAATACTCAAAATGTATAAAGAACTCAAGAAACTAGACATCAAAAGCCCAAATAGTTCAATTAAAAATAGGGTGCAGATCTAAACAAATTTTTTTAATATAGGGAATTCAAATGTCTGAGAATCACTTAAATAATTGTTCAACACCCTTAGTCATCAGGAAAATGCAAATAAAAACTACTTTGAGATTTCATCTTATACCTATCAGAATGGCTAAGATCAATAACACAAGTTAGTTCATGCTGTCAAGGATGTGGAGTAAGGGGAACACTCCTCCAACGCTGTTGGGAGTGCAAACTTGTGTAGCCACTGTGGAAATCAATATGACAGTTCCTCATGAAGATGGGAACTGATCTGCCTCAAGATCCAGCTATACCATTCTTGGTCATATATCCAAAGTTCACTTCTTCCTATCACAAGGACACTTGCTCAAAACCATGTTCATTGTTATTCTATTCATAATACTCAAAAACTGGAAGCAAACTAGATGTCCCTCAACTTAAGAATGGATAAAGAAAATGTGGTACATTTACATGATGGAATATTATTCATCTGTTAAAAATGACAAGTCTAATGATATCACCAAATTTGCAGGCAAATGTATGGAACTAGAAAAAAAAATCAGTCTGAGTAAGGTAACCCAGACCCAGAAAGATAAATACGGTATGTATTCACTTATATGTAGATATTAGCCTTTTAAAAAATGAGAACCAAACTACAGTCCAAAGACTTGGAGAAGTTAGGTATAGAGGAAGGGCTTGAGGAGGAGACACATAAATTTCCCTGGGAGGGAGAAATAGAATAAATTTTATGGATAAACTGGGGGTTGGAGGACAGGAACAGGAGGATCAGGCAGGAGGTATAGGGGAAATAGGATTGAGAGAGAGAATATAGGGAGAATCAGATGGAATTAAGGTGTATTTGAGGAGTGGTATAAAAAGTTGGTGCACTGGAATCTTCTTAAGCTATATGAAGATAATTCTAACGAAATCTCCAAATTATGGGCGAGATGGAGTTCCAGTTGGCCATCTCTTGTCTTCAAATGAAGCTTACAGTACTTGAACTGGTTTACATCCAATTGAGTTGTTGGCCAAAAAGGTGACATAGAAATACCCAAAGAACCCCGGCTATTACCAAGCAACTAGGTTGATCCCCACAAACCAACCAGTAAGGTCCTAGTACTGAAGACAACACTTACACAACACATTGAACATGGAGCTGTCAAGCAGGACCTATGTTGAAACTTTACCCCATCATTTTAGGGTCTTTGGTAGAAGAAGGCACTCTACAGGTAACCCAAAGAGAAATGTAAACACCAACCCAGCTACAAAACTTTTGACCTACAATCTGCCCTGCCTGTAAAATATGCTAGGGCAATGATGGGCACAAAGATTGCGGTAGTAGCCAACTAATGTTTGATTTGACTTAAAGCTCACTCCATGAGATGAACCTGACACTGCTTGGGTGACCTATGGTAAAATCAAATACTACTGGTCTAAACAACAACAAAAAAGTAACAATAAAATACCTATTGGTATTCTGCTACACTTATAGATCAGAGCCTTATTCAGCCATCAGAGAAGCTTCTTGCTACAGTAGATGGGAACAAATACATAATCCCACAGCCAGACATTATGCAGAAGAAAAGAGAGAGAGAGAGAGAGAGAGAGAGAGAGAGAGAGAGAGAGAGAGAGAGAGAGCTCTGAAAGAGGTGAGATGTCTCCATCAAATCCCTCCCCCAGGGCTCAGGGTACCCTGTGGAAGTGGAGGTGGAAAGGCTAAAAGCCATAGAGGATGGAGGATGCCAGGAGAACAAGGTCTCTCTAAATTAACTGAACAAGGTCATTATGAACTTACAGAGACTGAAGCAGCAAGTACAGGGCCCACACAGCTCTGTATCAGGTCCTTTGCATATACATTATACCTTTAGTTTAACATTTTTATGGGACTTCTGGGTGTGTGAATGAGTGGATCTCTGATTCTTATGTGTGATCTTGGGCACTTTTCCTTTTTTGAAATTGCCTTGTCCAACTTTGATGTGATGGTTTTTGTTTTAGCTTATTTTATTTTATTTTGTTATGCTTTGTTGTTGCCTCTTAGAAGTAGTGACAAACTTGGAGAATTAAAGGGAGAGGAAACTAATTAAGATATATTGTTTGAGGAAAGAATCAATTTTAAAAAAAGGAAAACCATTAACATAATGTAGTTATGTATTTTGGTGAAAATAACACATTTATCTTTAATGAATGTTGGAAAACAAATAGTGTATATAAAATTAGATATTAACCACAACTTTTAAAAGGTTACTATAAAATTTTTGTAAAGGGATTGGCACATAGGTCAGTGGCCCAGCACTTTTGGAGCGTGAAGAAGGCCCTGTACTTAACTCTAGGATGGTAAGAAAATGCAAACCCTCACAAATGTTCAACAGCACAATTTCTTCTGTCCCATAGAGTCAGAGCTGCTTTCCAGATGATAAAGGCAGGGTCCAGTGGCCTCAAAGTTTCATTCTCAAGTGAGAAGAGTTCATCTCAGGTCAACAGGAAGGTATGAATGATGGGTGCCATGACCATCAGCAAAGTTGCAATCCAACGTACTCCAGAGGATCTGGCTGAAAGAACAAAACCCCAAACACTTAGACCTTGATCACTGTGTTGAGAAGGAAGGGGAAGACTAGGCATAAGGATGGCACTCTTAAAACAGGAGAATGGCTACCTCCCTAAACCTAGTCCCAGCTGCCTAGGGAAATCCTCCTCTTTGCAAAAACTCATTCTCTTCAGATGTAAAGACCTTAGAAATTCCTTAAATGTCATTAGCTTGGTTGAATCCCGTGATGGACACTTTCCTTGACTTATCTGTAGGACCAGGAAAGAACCAACCCCATACCCTGGAGAGCAATGAGCTAAGGCCATGTCAGGTGTAGATAGAGGACCTTGAGGATGCGAACCGCTGAGTGTAGGGATAGAGGGGCCACTTCTCCCTGTTTCTCAATAGTCATTTGTATTAACTAGGAGGAAAGTGAGGGAGGTGGCAGGGAAGGAAAGAAAACATCCCAATGAAGGGACAAGAAGGAGAAGTTTGATCATAGGAAAGGGAAATGAGAGATAAAAATGAAAAGGGGAATTGGAGTGCTTTCTAGGAAATTTCAACTGGCAAAAGAATGTCAAGATTGGTTTACCCTTTCTCAAAACAGGGAGGTGATTTTATTTTCTCTGCGGTTGCTCCCACTTTTAAAGGGACAAGATTACACCTTTCTTTTTTTCAGGTCTCAGAACTATTGTATTGATGGCCAGTCCAATTGTGCTCTCATTACCCCATGTCTGTTATATTGTATCTGTACTGAGAGATCATGTTAGGAGAGGATGAAAAGATGTGACCAGTCAGCTGAGATAGAACAAGAATATCCAGCCCTACAGCCCATGTGCAGAAAGCAGAGGCAAAGAATCCAGCCCCAAGACCAATCCCTGAAAAACACAGAAGAGCCATGTCTCCAGGACCCAGAATCTCTAGTGATAGGATATTATGGAAGTTGCTATGGCTAGGATCTGCGCTCTGGTAGCCTTAAGAACCTAGGCTTAGCTACTCATTTTTAATAAGCCAATTAAAGAGCCAAAGTAAAATATAAAGGTAAATGATATTTATATTCACATTATTATATACTTTATATTATTTGCACAAAGTAATAGTGAAAGCATAAAGGGGGATTTTATTAAAGAAACGTACATTGGAAAGAGGGACAAAGAAGTCTGTAATAATCCACGGCAATGTCCATATTCAGGTTTAACATAAAGTTCAGGTTTAAATAGAAGGCAAGAGGTGTGCATACATAACCTGTCTTAGTTCAAGTATGGTCCCACGTGTCATTGTCCTGGTTTTAATCTTTACTGTAAGGTGCTCTGACAAGTTGTCATAACTGTGTGAAGTCTCTTCCCTGGAGACAAGTACTACCTCTGGCTGGTGCCTGATTTTATAGCCTTTTCTTCTGCCAATATCAGATTCCTGGAGAAATTCTAATTTCTTGGGGTCTGTTTTAGTTGGCGTTCTATTACAGTGATGAGACACCCTGCCCATGGCAACTCTTATAAGTTAAAACATTTAATTGGGGCTTGCTTATAGTTTCAGAGGTTTAGTCCATTATCAACATAGACAGAAGCATGTAGACATGGTGCTAGAGAAAGATCTAAGAGGTATACATTTGGCCGAGAGAGAGAGAGAGAGAGGGAGAGAGAGAGAGAGACTTTGGGCCTAACGAGCATTTGAAACTCCGAAGCCCACTCCCAGTGACATACTTCCTCCCATAGCCCACTCCCAGTGACATACTTCCTCCCATAAGGGCACACCTACGGCAACAAGGCCACACCTTCTAATCCCTGTCAAATAGTGCCACTCCCTAATGAGTGAGCACTCAAATATATTAGCCTGTGGGCACCATTCCTATTCAAACCACCACAGTGTCCATTGTTTTAATGGTCTAATATTCAAAAGGAAGTTAACATCATCTCTTTACTAGAATATCTTTATTCCTGCCAAGATGGATACATTTCTACACTTCTCTACTCTGTTCTTATACCTATTTCTTTTTCAATTGAAAAATATTTTTTTTCATACAATATATTCTGATCATGGTTTCACTCTTTCATCTCCTTCTATATCTTCCTTACCTCCCCACCCATCCAACCCTACACTTTTATTCTCTGTCTCTTTAGAAAACAAACACACCGGAATAAAATAAACAGAAAAAACGAACAAAGAAAAAGCACGAGAAACTCATATACATGCAGACACATAACATCAGAAACCACACTATATAAGCAAAAGACCAGTAAAGGAAAAAATGCCCAAACAAACCATTATGAGACAAAAAAACCCCAAAACTCAAATACCATTTAATTTTGTGTTGGTCAGTTACTGCTTGGCATGGGTCTGCCTTCCAGTATGGCTTGTATTCCGTGAGGCTCCTTCACAGAAAACTAATGCTTCCTTTATAAGCAGTTGACACTTGGAGATAGATTCTGGGTTAGGGATGGGGGTCCATGTTAGCTTCCCCCTCTCAGTGCTGGGACCCCATCTGACGTGGACCTCTGTAGGCCCAATACGTGCTGCTATGGTTTCTATGAGTTCATATGTATATCAGCCCTGTTATGTCTGGAAGGCACTGTCTCTTTGGTGTCTTCCATCCCCATTGACTCTTACATTTCTGCCTCCTCTCCTGCATAGCTCCCTGAGCTCTGGCACACCTCAATCTTGAAGTAAAATATGCTTGCCTCTGAGATAAATATCACAAATAAAATACAAGTAGGAGCTGCAGTCAGAAGATACTGTCAGGTAGTTGTGCCCAAGAATAATTCCTCCATAAACCCCTGGCTTTAGTTACTTTTGGAATGATTGATTCAAGTGATTCCATTTTTATTGTTGACGGGGTCTCATGGTGAAGCCTATACTAGCACCAAACTATTTTACTCTCCTGCTTCAGTCTCCCAAGTATTAGAATTAGATGAGCCAACATACTCCACTTTCAACAACTAATACTGAAATTGCCTGTTCCCAAATGGAGAGCCACATTTCTCCTCAGAATATCTTTATTCTGCCAGAAAGTTACATGGACATGACATGGATCACAGTAAAGCATTGCAACCACAGGTATGAGCTAATCTGAAAAAACAAACAACAAACAAACATGTATATCTGGGTTGAAGCACGGCACTTTTACACATGGAGGATGGAATGGCTAGAGTTCTGGAGATTGTAAACAAATTCATTAAGGGGTCCCCCAGAGTTGTTGTCTCCAGAGTTAGAGGAAGCAAAGCTAACTTAGATGTTATGAATTCACCACTAATGAATTACTAATTACCACCAGTGTTAGAAAGGTTACATGTATCATTTATTTATTTCTTGTAGCATTATTTAGTCTTACATTTAAGAGAAAGATAGTTTGGAGAAACTAAGGCACCTAGTTATCCACTAAGTGACTACGGTAGTTACTCAGTTGGAATCCCCTAGGCGATGCACATCTGAGAGTGTCTGTTGAGGGTGTTTCTAGAGGTATTTCACTGTGGAGGGTAGATCTGCACTAAATGTGGGCAGCATCCTTCCACAACCTGGGGAATGAAAGGTGGGAAGGGGGAAGCCTGCTGAGTACCAATACTCATCTCTCTGCTTCCTGATTGTGGACATGGCAGGAACTGCTCTCTTACATTTCTGTTGCCATGCCTCCCCTGTCGTGATGGGTTGAACTCTTACCTTTTCTCCTTTAAGTTGTTTTTGTAAGGCATTTTATCATATCAACAGTAAAAATAACTAATACAGAGACTACATCAGGAGTAACCAGAGGTGTGACTAACTCTAAAACCCAGGACTTTGGTGGCACCTCTGTAGGTCTGTATTAAAGGGGGAGTGACATTGTATAAAAGGATGCTTCTAAGCAATGCAGAGAAATCTGAGACGTGAAGCCTAGAGTTTGCCTTCCTGAGGATGGGAACCTAGCTTCTACTCACCAACCTCTCTCTCACCCATCCAGTTTTCCTTATTTCCTTGCCTGGACTACTTTTCCCTCTTTTCCTACTTCCCCCAATCGTTCTGGTATCTCAGACTGTCCTATAACTACTCAGGACTCAGCTTTAAGGAAGGATAAGGTGAGCTAGCTGGTAGGTGGCTGTAGAGCCAGGTGGAAGCCAGGTCTCAAACTCCAATGACACCTTTGAGACTTCCCACCACAGTCTCTGCCAGAAGGCCAAGCAGAAACCCCACATCTTTCTTCATTCAAAAGAAACCCGTCATCATGTGCCCACCTCAGCTCCCTGGAAGGTAATTCTTACCCAGAGTACAAGGCAGAGTGAAGTACACAGTGTCATTTTTCCTGCTTATAGGGTTGCTGACTTGGCAGGTATAAAATGTAGATTTGTTCTGTGGGGTGATGATTCTTTCCAGCACACCTCCTTCCCCGTTTTGGGGAAGAGACCCCAAGTCGTCAAACCAAGTGTATGTAACATTCTGTTGCTCTCCCTTGCAGGATAGTATCAGGTGACAAGCGTCAGGCAGATTTTCAGTCTTCTCGATTTTTATGGTAGGCTGGGACACAGGATCTGAAAAAGACTTGTTATGAGACAATGGGCTTGTACATTTTTGTGGTGTTTATGATGCAAGGATTTGACCAACAGACTACAAAGGGAACCAGGGAGGGGCCATGATTGCTGTTCAAGGTGGGTATGAATAAGAGACTCCTATAGATGGAGCCAGGGAGCAACTTTGTCTTCAGGAGGCTACTTTTGGGTGGTGATGCTAAGGTAGATCCAGGAGGGGGAGCCAGAGTTCATCACATGCCATTAGGAACAAAGAAGGGTGATGGTCATCTGTAAGCTAAGTGTTAGAGGGGAGACCAGCTGACTTCTGACTGTGTTTCCTAACTATCTGGGATACTCAGGGCCTGTTCTCTAACAAAAGCTCACAGCAAGCATTAGCGGGGACCACTCTGTCCCTCAAGAATTCTGGAGTTCAGATTCAGGGAGAATCCTAAAGGGCCTCAACCTGTACATAGCAAAGTCCTTCACACTGTCATTATAGGATGCTTAGGTCTATAAACCTGCCATCTTTGTCTCCGTTGTGAATCAGAAGCTCTGAAAGACAAATAGACTAGTTTGCCCAGATGAGGTAATGTCTTTATTTCTATATGACCCTATTTAAGTACTTAATAAACTCATTAAGTTTGTTTCATTTTGGCTCACCATGAATTCTTTTCCGTGGGGTAGTCAAGGATCCAACTTTACCTGAGCGGAAATCCCCTAAGGGAAGGTGAACTCCTTGGGCTACTGGTGGCTGTTCAGTTATCTCCCACCCCCAAAACACCCCATGCCTGTGGCCATCTTACAGATTGGAACAAGCTGTGAGACAGTGGCTAGAACATTTAAATTTAATTGTAAAACAGTCCTTTCCCGAGGAAAATGGAACCTGGACCTTGTGTTGCTTCTGAAACCATTTTTTATTTAATTTTGCCCAAGGAAATGTTTGAAGCCCACCCATTTTGAAAGAGAAAAGTTGTAGGGTTCTACACATTCTTGGCCTCAGAGATTTTTTTGTTTGTAGCTCTGCTAGTTTATCAGGGAGACACACCATAACACAGTCACCCATGGCCAAAGGAGTTTCCTCTCCCTTTGGGGGATCCCCATTTGGATAAAGATGGATCTTGATGACCCACAGAAAAGAATTCCATAATCAAACAGAATGAAGCAAAGTTAGCGCATTTATTAAGTATTTAGATAGAAGATCACATAGCATAAGACATTAAATAATCTAGGCAAACCATAAATAAATGCATTTTTCTTTATAAGGTTCTGATTGGGCACAAAACCAAGCGCTGAGAGTTAAGTTGTGTTAATATGCTGATGCCCGGATCTGTAGATTCCTGAGGCTCAGGACTGAACTGGCCCTGTTCTCACCTTCCATCCTTCAGGCCTTCTTAGCTCTTCTACATTCCCTTGAATTGCTCTACTGAGCTCCAATGGAACATGTCTCCTTTTTTTGGGGGGGGGGGAAATGTACAAAGAGTTGGCTTTTGTCACTTCCCTCCAAAGAACCTTAATATGGACAAAGAGATATTAATATCTTACACCATGATGCCATGACTACTAGGGAACTAGCCAGAGGGATTTTAAAGGGTTGATGGATACATAATAACTGTACATACTTGTGGGGTACTATGTGATAATTAAATGTACAGTATAATAATTACTTCAAAAAAATTGAGATTTGCATCTTCAAATATTTACCATTTCTATGTTTTGGGATCTTTGGGATGTTCTTTTCCAGCTACTTTGAAATAGTGTGCTGTGGAATCCCAGAGATGACCCCTTCTATTTAACTTTATGATGTTTTCCATTATTCAAATTCCCTCTAGTGACTATGAAGTCATATTTCTTGGCTTCCACAAATTAGTGAGAACACGGGAGTTTGTCTTTCCATACACAGTTATTTTGTTAAATTGGCACTTTGAATCTAAATCCGTCTGACTCCAAGGATAATGCCCTACTCTTATTTCCACAGAAACTGGTTAGGCTGAAGCCATAAGTGAAAATTTTTGTCATACTAAATCTGAGAGAACTCTCCCAGAGAACTATCTCAATTTATTTTTAATATCTTTTGTTTTCTATAAGTCTGATGAAATCCGAGTTCAGACAGAATTAAAGTATGTGCAAAACTAATTTGGGTTGCTTACATGACAGAGTGAGGAAACTACAAAAGAAATAGTCTTTACTGTTTCCAGTCTTACCATGATTTGTTTCTTCCTCTTTGTGGCTCCTCAAAAGGGCCTCACATCGAAGGTTTGGTCACTAGTAGGCAATATTTGTGCAAGTGATTGGTTCAAAAATCTCTGAGCCCATCAATTAATTGATTTTTTGTTGGATTAATAATTAAATGGACTACTGGGAAGTGGGAGGGACCCAACTGAGAAAGCAGTCATTAGGAACATATCTTTGGAAGGTATATTCTGTTCTTGGCCCTTCGTTCTAGTACCTCCTTCCCAGCCTGGAGTGAGCAGCTCTGCTTCATTGCTCTGCTCTGCCATGATGCTGCACCTCCCACAGGTCCATAGTGATGGAGCCAATTAACAATGGACCATACAACCTCTGAAGCTGTGAGCCCAAATAAATCTTACCCTGTCTGAATTCTCTATCTGAATTCTTTATCTGAGGAGTTTGTCTTAGTAATGAAAAACTAACATAATTTGATATCTGCTGGATCAGGCTTACTCACAAGTAGATGTGTCTCTGGGAGAAATGTAGTGTGTCGTGATGTTCTTCTCTTCTCCTTTTTCAATCAGCACCCCCAACTCCCAGTAAACTCCTTGAATAGGCATTTTCCTTTGACTCTAAAACTTACCAAATACATTCAAGATTTTCTCGTATTCTTCCTCAGTTTTCTTCAACACTCTCATGTAGTAGTGACCTTTGTCTTCTTTCCGGATATTGTAGATTAGAAGTGCACCAGTTATTTTGTCAAAGTCGACCCTGCCCCGATATCCAGCATAGGTAATCTCTGTATTGTTATACTCATATTCTAAAATCTTCTGTTTCTTAGTATAAAGCCAGGTGATTAGTTTGTAGGTTTCAAGCGGGTTCTTGAAGACTTGCAGGGTTATGTTGCTGCCGGTTTTAGCATTAATCTCTAGTTCTGAATGATCTGTCAATGAAATTCAGAGTGTGAGACTCATTCTGGAGAAAGCAGTGCTGTCCAGTGGCCCAGCGTTAGCTTGAGCTGGTAGAGGAGGAAAAAGTTAGAGTCTGAGAAACGGGGTGAGACAGGGTGGGACAGAACATACTGATTATAATCTCAAATGTCTGTTCTCATCCAAAAAGACAAAGGGCACTAAGCTGATACTGGCACTTTCTTGTTCATAGCCCCCACCTCTCATAGAGTTTCAAATAAATTGGTTCCAAGTCATCTTTTTCTGTGGATTTGTTTCCTGTTTGTTCAGTTTTATTCAACAAACACACTAGTCATAGACATCGTTATTATATAATTATACTCTAACAGATTTAATACACAAGTATGAACTGAACAGAATAACAAATCAACCTGGGCTTGGGGTATAGCTTACTTAGTAGAATACTTTACTGTAATTCTAGCCTTCAGGAGATAAAGGCAAGAGAATCACAAGGTCAAGGTCCTCAATGTCTACACAGTAAGCTCGAGGCCAGCTTGGGCTACATGAGACTGTCTCAAAAAAAACAGTATTATAACTTGTTAGTATAGTAAAGACAAGGAAAAGGTAGTGTGGGACTAAGTCACATAGGATGGGGGATAGAGGAAAGCTGAGAGAAGCTCTTTGGAGTGATGGCCACCAATGTGAGTTAGAAGATGTTTAAAAGATAATACTTGTTGCAAACCAGGTGTCATGTGCTATATGAGGAGGTGGGAATATGTCAGTGAGTTAAACATAAGAGGCCCTTGAGCTAACAGTAAGAAATAAATATTCCTGCCAGGGAAGCAGGTAGGCTGACTGAAGATCTTCACCCCTCCTTCTGCTCCTCCGGATTTAATCCCCCAACCTCATCTCCAGATCTGCAGCAGAACACCAATTGAAGGTCCCCTTTCCCCCATCTCCAACTGATCACACAGATATCCCCATCCAAACATCCTTGCCTCCACCCATTGTTTTGTTCCAGTCTCCACCTCCAGCAGGCCTTCCCTGGGGACCCACAGGCCACTCTGTCCAGAGAAGAAGTGAACTAGCTGCAGAGCTTTACCCTGTTTCCATTCCTCCAAGTCCAACCTTCCAGTCATATCCCCAGCTCTGTAGTCGACCTTCTGCTGTGTCCTCTCCTCACACACTGCACACCTTTCTAGGGAACTAAGCATATCCCAATGAAATACCTTGCTTCCCTCCATTCTGTGGATACTCCCAGCCCTGCCAGCTCATACCATAATCTAGACCTCAACTCTTGATACCCATAAAGACATTTTAACTGGAATCCCCAGTAGTCACATCTATCAGGGCACCAGAAAAATTTCCTATCAGACAACATACAGCCACCACGCTCTCCCAAAATCCAGAGAGGAAAAGAAACCAAACCCCCCACCCCCCAAAAAAAAACCCATCAACAAGACAAGACCAGATATCTGATGGCAGAAGTTACAAAATAATCCCATACTAGATCATAATTACTTATAATAAAGGGTTATTTATTTAGGGGAGACTTACAGATCACTGTCCTAGATCACAGTCCTCTTTACAAATAGTGAACAGGAACAGAGTCGAGCAGCTGGAAGTGAGAGCCAGAAGCAAGCAAACAGAGCACATGCTTTACAGCTGCATTTATAGTGTAAGAGACCATGCCCAAGTGGGCTGGTATTTTAAAGGATATTGGCTGAAGGAGTGGAAGGAGCTCCCACAGCACCTTTCCCTTTTGTTTAAATAAGAGAGTTCCAAACCCAATACAAAACTATATACACTAGGAACAAACATCAAGTATAAGATTAGAATTACAACCAGCATAAACAATATTAAGCAAGGAACATATAACAAATGTTTTAATAAACATCCTGTCCTAAGGAATCTAAGTCTTATATTGGAAATGACTTGGCCAGATCATAAGTGGATGGTAACTATGACTATCTAATATTCAACCCCATTGAAGGCCTGAGAAGGGAGACAATATTACTTGAGTAGGCAGGAAGTGCAATCAAGCAGCTTCCAAAATGTACAATAGATGACAGAGACAACTGGCTGCTTAAGCAATCACCCAAAGTCTCATTTGCAATGTTGAAACAACCAACTTTGGCTAATGCCTAGAGTAACTGACAGAGCACTTTCAGAGGTAGGAATTTTTCAAAACTGTTTTACCCTGTCTTAGCAAATGTGGAAACTGCATCCACAGAAAGCCTGAGAGAGCTTGGGAAGTAATTCTAGACAGAAAAAAATAGAGTTAAGCATGGACTATTGCTAGCAGCATTTTCTCAGGTGGGCTCTGTTTGCTGGAGGCAAATGCATTTCATTTAATAGAGGCTTCCTGACTCAGCTTTATCTACAAAAACTTTGCAGCCTTTTTAAGAGGCTCTGCTACAAAACACTTAAATGGTGTTTATGAATAGCCAACATCATGCTTTTTGGTGGCAGCATGGACCTTGAAATGCCATAAAGTTGTGGTAATAAATATAACTCTGACCAGTACCTCCACCATGAAGCTAGATTCTCAGAAAGCTAAGGAATGAACTGGATCCAGCATCAAAGCTATGGCTTTAATTCTAGCCATATAACTTAGCAAATTAAAGACTCACGTGGTTAAAAATAAAGAGAAATATACAGGAAAGAAAGATTTAAAGATGAAGAAAACCTCTAAATGGTTTACTATGTATTTAAAAATATATGTAGGCTTGAAAAAAGGATAAACTCCTTTAAAAAATAAAAAAGAGAGTAGTGGGGTGTGGTGGCTCACACCTTTAATCATCCCAAGACTTGGGAAGTGGAAGCAGAGGGATCTTTGTAAATTCAGGGTGTAGTGGCACACATCTTTAATTCCAACACTTGATAGGAAGAGGAAGGTAGATCTCTGTGAGTTCAAGGACAGTCTGGTCTACAGAGTGAGTTCCAGGACAAAGATACACAGAGAAACCCTGTCTCAAAAAACCAAAAATTAAAAATAAAAGAAAGAGAGGTTAGAATAAAGTACGTAAAGATGAAAAATACACAGAAAGTCTGAATATTGCATGTTATTGTGTTGTTTTTAAATTGTTTGATGGCTGAGGAAGGAACAAAGATGCTAAAAGACATTTTAATATAAATGCTACTGAATTAATCCAAGATGGGTATTTTGAAAATGGCTTGACTTTAAAATTGAAGTCAAAAGGTATGTTACTTTGGAGCAGAGGTTTTGCTTTTGTTTCCACAGAAAATGAGAGGCTGTGGATTCATTCTGGGCTAAGAAAAAATCAGGTTTGATCAAGGAAGATCTCCTGATAAATCTCTAGTAAGAGCGGCCCAGATGTCTGAGTTTTATATCCAGAACATATTTAAGACTATTACCTGAGATGATTAAGCCTCACAGGATACTCCAGTTACAACCTGATCATAATTCTAAATTTTGTTTAGGTCCTCCATAACAGCACCCCCAATCAACAGGAAGTATCATGGAAAACTACACCCACGTTTCCCAAAAAAATGGACTATGGATATTTTCCTTTGACTAGAATGTTGGTTACAAGTTGTTATGGATAATGGTCAGGAGAAAAGCTAAACAAAGGATATTAGATTCAGAGTTCTTGTTTTAAAAAAAGGGGGGGAAGTGCTGTGGTACAATGATCTTTTAACCTGTCACTTGTATTATTTTTAATAAAATGCTGATTGGCCAGTAGCCAGACAGGAAGTATAGATGGGGTGACAGTGACCAGGCAGGAAGTAGAGGTGTGGCAACAAGAATGCTGGAAGAGGGAAGTGTAGTCCATAGTCGTGACCCAGCTGCAGAGGAAACAAGATGTGACTGCCTTGCAAAAAATGGTACCAAGTCATGTGGCTAACATAGAAAAGAATAACGGGCCAATTTAAGATGTAGGAATTGGTTAATAAGAAGCCTGAGCTAATGGGCCAATCAGTTTATAACTAATTTAGACCTCTGTATATTTCTTTGGGGCTTAATGGCTGCAGAACCGGTGGGATAGAAACCTTGGTCAACAGATATCAACACCTCGTGCTACAATCTTCCAAATATCAGATGCCTAGATGCCATTGTAAAAACAATAGCCAGAATAATATGGCTCCAGTAGTGCCCAGCAACCCTCTGACAACAGACCCTGAATATTCCAACCTAGCCGAAGCACAAGAAAACAATCTTAACAGTCTTTATGAATATGATAGAGTTCCTTAAAGAGGAAATGAATGAGTCCCTTAAAGAAATCTATGTAAACACAAATAAACAGTGGAGAAAAGTGAATCAAAGCCTTCAAGACCTGAAAGTAGAAATAGAATCAAGCCAAACTGTAGGAAATCAGGAAATAAAAAAGTTTAGGAACTCAAATAGGAACCACAGAGGCAAGCTTCACCACAGAATATAAGAGATGGAAGAAACAATCTCAGGCATCAAAGACATAAGTGAATACTTTATCATTCAAAAAAAGTTAAATCTAAAATCTCCTTGTACAAAACATCTAGGAAACCTTGAACACCATGAAAAGACCATTTCTACAAATAATAGGAATAGAGGTAGGAGAAAAAATATAGGTAAAAGGCACAGAAAATATTTTCAATGAAATCATAGAGGAAAATTTCACTAACCCAAAGAACAAGATGCCTATCAAAGTATAAGAAGCACACAGAGTATCAAATAGACTGGAACAGAAAAGAAAACTCCTTCTGCACCTAATAATCAAAACCATTTGTAAAAGAAACATTACTAAATCCCACATTCACTCCTGCACACTGATATTGGGAGACTTCAATATCTCACTCCCATCAATGGATAGGTCATCCAGACAAAAACTAAAGAGAAAAATGCTAGAACTAACTGACATATAAACAAATAGACCTAACACATATTTAAAGATCATTTCAACCAAGAACAAAAGAATATACCTTCTCCTCTGCACCTCATGGAACTTTCTCCAAAATTGATCACATAGACACTAAGCAAGTCTCAAAAGATAAAAGAAAATCGAAATAACTCCTTGCATCCTCTCTGACTACCATGGATTAAAGCTAGATATCAACAAAAACATAAACAACAGGAAGTTTACAAACTCATGGAAATTGAACAGCTCGCAGCTGAATGAAAAATAGACCAAGACAGAAATTAAGAAAGAAATTAAAGACTTTCTAGATTTGAATGAAAACAAATACATAGCATGCCTAAACTTATGGAACATAATTAAAGTAGTTCCAAGAGGCAAGTCCATAGCACTAAGGGTCTACATGAAAAATTTGGGGCAATCTCATACTAGTAACTTAGCAAAAGAAGAACCCATACCAAAAAGGAGCACAAGGCAAGAAATAATCAAGTCAGGGCTGAAATCAATAAAAAAGAAACAAAGAGAACAGTACAAAGAATCAATGAAACAAAAAGTTGATACTTTGAGAAAATCAACAAACCCTTATCTAAATTAACTAGTAGGCAGAGAGTAAATGTCCAAATTAACCAAATCAAAAACAAAAATGGGGTGTTGTAGGGAGAGTGGAGTGAGTGGGCTGCTTGTTGTCCTAGCTGCCATGCTAGCTTAACTGAAATAACCACACAGAAATTGTACCAATTAAATCACTGCCTGGCCCATTTTCTCTAGCCTCTTATAGGCTAACTCTCACACCTTGATTTAACCAGTTTCTAATACTCTGTATGTCACCACGAGGTTGTGGTTTACTGGGAAAGATTCAGCATGTCTGACCTGGCAGCTTCATGGCGGCTCTCTCTCTGCCCTTCTTCCCAGCATTCAGTTCTGTCTACTCCGCCTACCTAAGTGCTGCCCTATCAAAAGGCCAAGGCAGTTTCTTTACTCAACCAATGAAAGCAACACGTAGACAGAAGAACCTCCTCCACCAATGGAGGACATAACAACAGACATTGAGGAAATACAAAGAATCATAAGAGTAAACTTGAAAAAACCCAGTACTTTCACCAAATTGAAAAACCTAAAATAAATGGATACGTTTTTCCCCAAAACATTCTGTTTAGCAAAGTTAATCAAGATAAGCAGATCCAGTGAGATAGAAGCAGTTGTTAAAAGTCTCCTAATCAAAAGGGGTCATGGCCAGATGGTTTTAGCTCAGAATTCTATCAGAATTTCAAAGAAGAATTAATTCAATGCTCTTCAAATCATTCCACAAATAAAAACAGAAGGAATATTGCCCAATTCATTTTTATGAGGTCACAGTTACCCTGATACTCAAACCACATAAAAACTCAACAAAGAAACAAAATTGCAGACCAGCAGCTTCTCTTACAAACATAGATGCAGAAATACTTGCAAACTGAATCCAAAAAACATCAAAAAATATCATCGACCATGATCAATTAGGTTTCAGCCGAGAGATTTAGGGATGGCCAATACACATATATAAATAAATATAATAATTCACCACATGAACAAACAAACTGAAGGGAAAACCAAATAATCATCTTAGTTGCAGAAAGGCCTTTGACAGTATCAATATCCCTTTCTTCTATCCTTACAGCCAGAACCATGTGACTGAAACTACCAAATTCTGCTGCTTACTGGAACTGGAACATGGCCCCCTCATTCAATTGCATCCTCACCAACTTGCTGTTTTCAATCATTTCCTTCACTGCCTAAGATTGACTGTCCTAAAACTATATCTGCAGACCTAGACTGGCCTCAAACTCAGAGATCCCTCCATGATAAAAGTCCTGGAGAGATTAGGGATCAAGGAACATACCCAAACATAGTAAATGCAGTTTACAAGAAGCCTACAGCCAACATCAAATTAAATGTAGAGAAACTCAAAGCATTTCCACTAAAATCAAGAGTAAGACAAGGTTGTTTACTTTCTTGATATCTATTCAATATAGTACTTGAAGTTTTAGCTAGAGGAATAAGACAACTGAAGAAGATCAAGGGTATTCAAATTAGAAAGGAAGAGTTCTATGAGTTTGAGGCCAGCCTGGTCTACAGATCCAATTTCAAGACAGCCAAGCTTAGGCAGTGAAGGAAATAATTGAAAACAGTAAGTTGGTGAGGATGCAATTGAATGAGGGGGCCATATTCCAGTCCCAGTAAGCAGCAGAACTTGGCAGGTTCTGCCACGTGGTTCTGGCTTTAAGGATAGAAGAAACGGACTGTGGAATATTCTTCCACAACTAAGGAAAGCCTCTGCGATCAGGCATGTGTCAGGGGTGTCCCTGAATGAAGGTCTACAGAGGCCACTGCATGGAGTTGTGAAGATAAAGCTTGGATTGCCTTTGAGACTCCAAGATGTTGGAGATGCCAGAGTTGTGGGATACCTGCTGAAGAAAGCTGCTAATTGGGAGTGGAATCAGCCCAAGAAAAAAAAGTATGCTGTAGTCAACAAAGCAGAAAGAAGTTGGAGATTTGAAGAGCATTTTGACATCAGATATGGAGATGCAGAGTTTGTAGTTTGCCCAGCTGGTTTTTGGTCTTGCTTTGGTTCAGTATTTATTCACTCTGCTTCCTTCTCTTTGTTGTGGAATGGTAATGTATATCCTGTGCCATTATGTGTTGGAAGTATGTGATCTGATTTTTTTTAATTTTACAAGAGATTACAGTTAAGAGACTGCGTGAATCTCAGAAGAGACTTTAAACTTTAGATTTTAAATAAGTTTGAGACTGTGGGATTTTTGAAGTTGTACTGAATACATTTTTGCATTATCATATGGCTACAAGCCTTTGAGGGCCAGGGTGTGGAATGTGGTGGTTTGAAAGAAAATGTCCCCCAAAGGGAGAGGCAATCTTAGGTTGTGTAGCTATGTTAGAGAAGGTATGATGTAGGAGGCTGCTTGTTCGTTTCCCGGCTTCCCAAACTCCTGAAATAATCACACAGAAACTATATTATTTAAATCACTGCATGGCCCATTAGCTGTAGCTTCTTATTGGCTAACTCTTACATCTTAATTTAACCCATCTCTATTAATCTGTCTGTGTATTGCCACAAGGAACCGGGTAAAGTTCCAGCATCTGTCTCTGGCTAGGCTACATGGCTTCTCCCTTACTCTGCCTTCTTCTTTCTTCCAGCATTCAGTTTAGTTTTCACCACCTAGCTCAACTCTATCCTTTTACAGGCCTAAGACAGTATCTTTATTAACCAATGGTATTCATAGTATACAGAGGGCAATCCCACATCAGTATGATCTTGTTGGAGGAAGTGTGTCACTTTGGAAGCAGGCCTTGAGGTCTCATATATGCTCAAACCACACCCAATGGACAGGAGACAGACCACTTCCTGTTGCCTTTTGATCAAGATGTAAGAACTCTCAGCTCCAGCACCATGTCTGCCTGCTTGCTGCCTTGTTTCCCACCACAATGATAATGGACTAAACCTCTGAACTGTAAGTGAGCCACCCCACTAAATGTTTGTTTCCATGGTCATGGTTTCTCTTTACAGTAATAGAAACCCTAAGTAAGACACCTTACTATATACAAATGACAGACTGAGAAACAATTCAGGAAAGCAACACTTTTCACAATAGCATCAAATGATATAAAGTGTGTTAACTCTAACCAAACAAGTGAAAGGCTTGTATGATAAAACCTCATCATTGAGGAAAGAAATTGAAGATATCAAAAGATAGAAAGTCTCCCAGTCTAATGGATCTGTAGGATTATCAGAGTAAAAATGGCCATCACACCAGAAGCCATCTATAGATGCAATCAATCCTCATCAAAATTCTAACACAATTCTTTACAGAGCTTAAAAAGACAATTCTCAACTTCATATGGAAAACACACACACACACACACACACACACACACACACACACAACAGGATATCTAAAATAATCCTGAATCAATAAAAACACTATGGGAGGTATCACTAATCCTGATTTCAAACTGTCATAAAAAGCTAAAAACAGCATAGTATTTGCACAAAAACAGACATATAGATCAATAAAATTGAACTGAAGACCCAGACATAAATCCACACACCAACAGACAACTGTTTCTTTATAAAGAAACCAGAAACACACATTGGGTAAAAAAAAGACAACTTCTTCTACAATTAATATTGGTCAAACTGTGTGTAGACATGTAGAAGAATGCAGTGAGATCCATACTAATCACTCTGCACAAAACTCAAGTCCAAAAGGATTGAAGACCTCATCATAAAATCAGATACAGTGAACCTGATAGAAGTGAAAGTGGGGAATAGCCTTGAACTCATTGGCACAGTAAAAGATGTTTTGCACAGAACACTGAGCAAAGCACTAAGATCAACAATTGAGAAATAGGACCTCATGAAACTGGGAAGCTTCTGTACTGCAAAGGACACTGTTTTGGATGAAGAGGCAGCCTACAGAATGGGAAATGTTTTTCTCCAGCTCTACATTCAACAGAGGACTAATATTCAAAATATATAATGAACTCAAGAAACTAGACATAAACAAACAAAATGCTACATTTAAAAAACAGGGTACCCTAACCCCAAAATGACCCCCATTAAGGCATCTCTTTTGTTACTCTACCCCTCTATCCTGCCTCCAACCTGCCTCCTGCACCCAGCCCACCTAACCCACTCCCTCTTGTTCCCATCCTTCTATCTCTCAACCCCCTTCCCCAGTTTACTCAGGAGATCTTTTCTACTTCCCCTTCTCAGGGTCACTCTTTGGAACCTTCTTGTTATCTAGCCTCTCTGGGGCTGTGAATTTTAAGCTAGTTATCCTTTACTTTATTCCTAATAATCACCAATGAGTGAGTACATACCATGTTTGTCTGGGTCTGGATTACCTTACTCAGAATGATTTTTTTCTAGTTCAATCCATGTGCTCAAAAATTTCATGAGGTCATCACTTTTTACAGATGATTAGTACTCCATTGTGTGAATGTACTACATTTTTCTTATTCGTTTTTCAGTCAAGGGGCATCTAGGTTGTTTTCAGGTTCTGGCTATTATGAATAATGATGCTATGAACATAGTTGAACAAGTGTTCTTGTGGTATGGCTGCACATCCTTTAGGTATATGCCAAAATTTGTGTAGCTGGGTCTTGAGGTAGATTGGTTCCCAATTTTCCATGAAACTGCCATACTGATTTCCAAAGTGGCTGTACAGGTTTGCACTCCCACCAGCAGTGGAAGAATATTCCCCTTACTCCACATCCTCTCTAACATAAACTGTCTGATGTGGGATTCTCCTCTGCATGCTATGAATGTTTTTTTATTACCATTGGTTAATAAAGAATCTGATTTGACCTTTGGCAGGGCAGAATAAAGCTAGGCGGGAAAACTAAACTGAATGCAGGGAGAAAGAAGGCAGAATTAGGAAGACACCACGTAGCTGCTGAAGAAGACAGGGGCTGGAACCTTACTGGTAAGCCATAGCCTAATGGCAATACATAGATTATTATAAATGGGGTGATTCAAGATGTAAGAGTTGTCTAGAAATATGCCCAAGTTATTGGCCAAACAGGGTTATAATTAATATAGTTTGTGTGTGATTATTTAGGTCTGGGCAGCTGTGAAGTGAACACATAGTCTCCATTTACAACTATCATTAGTTTTTGATTTTAGCTATTCTGATAAATGTAAGATGGTATCCCAGAGTTGTTTTGATTTGCTTTTCCCTGATGACTAAGGATATATAGCAATTCTTTGTTCTTTAGCCATTTGAGAGTCTTCTGTAGAAAATTCTCTGTTTAGATCTGTACCCCACCTTTTAATTGTATTATTTGGTATTTTGATATTTAGCTTCTTTATATATTTTGGATATCTGTCAGATGTGGGGTTGATGAGGTGTTGGGAGCCACCTGGAGGCACAGGTGGTCCTGCAGTTTGGAGGTAGCCATGTGGGGCTGAGCACCCTTGCCTGCACCCTTGCTTGCACATGCTCAGACCAGCAGAATGGCATTAACCAATCAGGACAGCGTTCAAGCCTCTCCACCGCTTAAAAGCAGCTGCCTCTGGGCCCAACCCTCTCTCTCTAAGCTTTCTCTTGTCCCTGCTCTATCTTCCCTTCCCCCAATTTTCCTCAACGGAATGCTCCGAATAAAGATGTGACCAGGGAAGGAATTCTCGTTTTTGGTGGCGTTCATTCCTGCTGGTCAGGATGCGCCCCTCAGTGAGGATCTTTTCCCATCTGTAGGTAAACCTGGTGCCAGGGAACCCCCCAGGAACCCACAAGAATGACCCCAACTAAGACTCCTAGAAATGGCAGAGAGGGTGCCTGATCTGGTCATCTACTGTAAGCACATTGGTGACTTCTGTAATTGTCATCAGAGATACTCTATCCAATCACTGTTGGAAGCAGAGGCAAAGATCCACAGACATGCACTGTGCTGAGCTCCAAGAGTCTTGTGGAAGAAAGGGAAGGGGAGTTATACCAGCCAGGAAGATCATGATGGGGAAATCCACAGATTCAGCAGACCTGAGCTCATGGGAGCTCATGGATACTGGACCAAAAATCAGGGAGCTTGAATGGTACTGCATGTGTGTAACAGTCATGTAGTTTTGTCTCTTAGTAAGGCTTCTAACAGTGAGAGTAGGGCCTCTCCTTGGCACTTAGCTGACTTTTGGTAACCTGTTCCCTGTGCTGGATTACCTGGTCCTGCCTTGACATAAGTAGATGAGCTTTTCTTGTCTCAGCTTGATGTGCCATGCTTTGTGCAAGCCTATAGGAGGTCCATCCCTTTCTGAATGGAGATAGAGGATGAATGGATGGGGAGGAGGGGTAGATAGGAAAGGGGAAGGGATAAAAGGAGAGTAGAAAGGGTGCTGTAGGAAATCCTACAGCCAGTAGCCTTTAAGTTACCCACTTACTTGGGCGTGGCCTCTTATACTATCAATGCTGATGTAAAGCACATGTTCCCTCTCTCTTCCAGGTGCTGGATTTGGTTCCTGTTCTCTGTTTATGCAGAGGACTGTGATACGTGAGTCTACCCCTAAATAAATAACCCTTTATTACACTCAATTCTGAGCTAGTGTGGGATTTCTTTTTAGCATCCATCTGCAGGAGGGGAAACTTGTTGGTATATAAAATAAATTAAAAAACATTATTTAAATTAAAAAAATCTGTTTATAAAAAAAACAGGACACAATCTAAACAAAGAATTCTCAACATAGGGAACTCAAATAGCTGAGAAACACTTAAAGAAATGTCCAAGATCTTTAGTCATCCAGGAAATGCAAAGTGAAACTACCTTGAGATTTTATCTTACACCCATCAGAATGGCTCAGAGCAATAACACAGGTGACCCCTTATGCTGTCAAAGATGTGGAGTAAAGGAAACACTCATCCGTTGTGGTGGGAGTTAAAAACTTGTCCAGCCCCTATGGAAATCAATATGGTGTTTCTTCAGGAAGATGGAAATGAATCTACCACTTGTGGCAGTTTGAATGTAATTGGCCCCCATAATCTCATAGGGAGTGGCACTATAAGGAGGTGAGGCTTTGTTGGAGTGGGTGTGGTCTTGTAAGAGAAAGTAAGTTACTATGGGTGTGCACTTTGAGGTTTTTTTATGCTCAGGATACAGTTCAGTGACTCAGTCAATTTCCTGTTGCCTGCAAGATGTATGACTCTCAGCTACTCCTCCAGGACTATGTCCACCTCCCTGCCACCATGCTTCCCACCTTGACAATAGATAGAACCTCTGAAACTATAAACCAGCTATGACAATTGTAACATGAGGGGCTGGCTCTTTGGGGTTTCTGTCCTGCCCGGCCCCCCAGCTGTTTAGTCCCAGAGAAAAATCACACAGTGGACTCTGTAAGTTATAAAGCTGATTGATTCATTAGGTCAGGCTACTTATTAACTCTTTTAGCTTATATTAACCCATTGTTCTTATCTATGTTTGCCATGTGGCTCAGTACCTTTTTCAGTGGGGCAGATCACATCCTGTTGCTTCGGTGATCTGGGCAGGAGTGGGAGAAATCAACTTGCTCCTCCCCAGAATTCTCCTGCTCTCCTTGCATCATTTCTACTTCCTGTCTGGTTTTCCCGCCTACACTTCCTGCCTGGCCAATCAGCGTTTATTTAAAACATGATTGACAGAATACAGACAATTCTCCTGCACCAGACAATTAAATGTTTTCATTTGTAAGAGTTGCCATGTTCATGATGTCTCTTCACAATAGAAACCCTAAGTAAGATGCCACTCTTGGGCGTCTAAAGGATGCTTCATCCTACTGCAGAGACACTTGCTCAACTGTATTCATGGCTGCTCTATTAATAAAAGCCAGAATTTGGAAATTCTGGACAACCAGAAATTAGAAATCCCCTAGATGTCCTTCATCAGAAGAATGGATTTTTTTTAAAAAAAGTAGTACATTTACACAATGGAGTGTTATTCATCTGCTTAAAAAATAACATCATGAATTTTGCAGGTAAATGGATGGAACCAGAAAAAAATCAACTTGAGGGAGATAACTCAGACACATAAAGACAAATAAGGTATGTAATTCACTTATATTAGCTGTTACATCAATGATAACCAAGCTACAATTCATAGAGCCACAGAGGTCAAGTATAGAGCAAGGAACTAGGGGTACAGATATGTCTCCTTAGGAAAGGGAAATAGAATAGATAGTTGTGGGTAGATATGACCAGGACAGAAGGACCAAGTAAGGAGACTGAGGGTAAAAGGTCCTGAGGGAGGGAATATGGGGAGAAATACCTAAAATTAAGGGCAATTTGAGGGGTGTTTTGGAAACCTAATACAGTAGAATCTTCCTATTATATATACATGTATGAAACTGATATAAATTAAAAATCACCAAATAATGGGAGAGACCGAGTCCCAACTGATCATCTTTTGTCACTAAATGAAGCTTCCAGCACCAGGATTGGGTTATGCTGAATTGAGTTGTTGTCAAAATAGAACATCTCATGGGAATTCCAAAAAAAAAAAAAAACTCAGACCATTGCCAAGACTATAAGTTGCTTTCCACAAACAGATAGCAAATCTCCATTGTTGAAAACAACACCTACAAAACTCATTGGACATGGAGAAGATGAGCTTGTGCCCACAGAGAGAGCCTTCCCCTCTGTGTGCTAGCATCTTTGGTATAAGAATGTACTCTCGCAGGGAGGAAGAGAGGGAGTGGGGGGAGTGGGAGGGTGTTGAGAGGAGGGGCGGAAATGGAAACTTTTATAATTTAATAATAAAAAAAAGAATGTACTCTCGCCCTACCAAAAAAAGAAAAGTAAACACTAATCCAGCCACAAACCTTTGATCTACAAAGGTATCCTGCCTGCAAGATATGCTAGGGCAACGGTAGTACAAATCTTGTGGGAGTAACCAACCAATACCTGATTTAACTTAAGGTCCACTCCATGAGATGGAACCCATACTTGAACTCTTTGACTCACCAAGAACCAGAGACTAGATAGCCCAGGGACTTTGGTTAAAACCAAATGCTACTGTTCTAGAAAAACAAAATGAAACAAAAACCCTTTATCAATAAAATGACTCCTAACGGTGTTCTGCTATATCAGTACCTTATTCAGTCGTCATCAAAGAAGGTTCCTCCTGCAGCACATGGGACCAGATGCAGAGACCCAGAGCCACACATTATGCAGAGTGAAAACCTTACAATACTCAGCTCTAGATGGAATGTCTTTATCAAATCTTTCTTCTCAGTGCTCAGGTAACTTCATGGAAGAGGAGTCAGAAAGAGTGTAAGAGCCAGAGGAAATGGAGGAGACCAAGAAAAGAAGATCCTTTAAATCAACATGATCAAATCTCATTTGAACTCAGACAGGAAAAAGCTTTCATGTAAAGGGCCTGCATGGGGCTGCATCAAGTCCTCTGTGTACACATTATGGTTTCCAGTGTAGTGCTTTTTTGAGATTCCCGAGTGTGTGAACAAGTGTGTCTCTAATTCTCGTATATTCTCTTAAGGTCTTTTCATTCCTGAGTGTGTGATCAAGTGTGTCTCCAATTCTTGTATGTTCTCTTGAGCTATTTTCATTCTAATTGTTTTTGTCTTGTCCAATTCAGTGTGATCATTTTTATCTCACTATATTTTATTTTGTTGTATTTTTATTATTATCCTTTAGAAGCCTGTCTGTTTCCTAATAAGAGACCAAAAGGGAGTGGATCCAGTTGGGAGGGGTAGTGGAGAGGAACTAGGGGGAGCAGAGGGAGGGGAAACCATAATCAGGATATATTATATGAAAAAAATCTGCTTTCAATATAAAGAAAAAGAATAATGAAATATAATAACTGAATATATTATACAGCGTATTAGGCAGTGATGACTGTTATGAGAAATGAGAAAGCAGGGTTATGAATACAGGTGGAGAGTTAGGTCAGGGAGATGTCATGTATAAGGTAGTGAGTTTGTTGCATCTGAGCAAAGGCTTCAAGAAGAAAGGAAACCTAACAGGTATCTCCCATGACTGAGCCAGGTAGAAGGAGATCTACAGCAAAGGCCCTGTGATGGGGAGTGTGCCTGCCATATTTAACCAACACCAAAAAGATCACATGGAGTGAAGGAGGGGAATGGATGAAGAATGGGGGTAGTGAAAGCGTTGAAGAGAATCAGTTAAGGTATCTTTCTTTTAGTAATCTTTTACTTTTGCTCTAAAAGAATTCAATCAGGCACAGTGACCTGTAATCCCAGAACTAGAGAGGCTGAGGCAGAAACATCATGAGTTTGGGGGTCAGACAGGCTATATAGTGAATTTCAGGCTATACTGGGCTACATAGCAAGATTCTCTCATAAAAAAAAACAGAAAATCAATTATATTATTAATAATAAAATAAAACAAATAAAAATTTTAAATTATTTTTTCAAAATTTCCTGTAAAATGGCTGATGTTAACATAAGTACTTGCATTTTCTTAAACGCAAATCATTAGAAAGTACGAACTGATGATTTTCATAAAGAATTATCTGAGGAAGTTTAGTTTTGAGGCAGAATTACTGTAAAGGGATGTCGCTGAAGCTTCCGAGTTCCTGTGTTCTGTTGCTGTGACAAAGTCCTGTAACCAAAAGCAAGTGGAGGGAGAGAGTTCAGCTTACAAGTATGAGGTCACACCCCATCACTGAGGGAAGTCAGAAGAGAAACTCAAGGCAGGAAGCTGGAGTCAGGAGGTGAAGCAGAAACCACGGAGGATTGCTACTGAGTGACTTGCTCAGCCTGCTTCTTTATACAACTCAGAACCACCTGCCCAGGGATGACACTGACCCCACTGGCTCAGCCCACTCACAATAATCTTTAATTAAGAAACGGTCTACAGATGGAAGCATTTTCTCAAGTGAGGTTCCTCTTCCTGGATAACTCCAGTTTATGCCGCCTGACAAAAACCTGACCAGGACAATCCCTTATGTGCTTGTCGGTGCCCTAACAGTGTCTTTCTGTATTAACAAGTTTTATTAAATAGCAATTTAAACACATTCAGTGAGGACTACTGCTTGTTTTCAGTCCAACAGCCCAGTGTCTTCCTCACTTTTATGTTGGGTGATTTCAAATTTGTGGGTATTTTCAGATCTGCCTAAGAGGAACTAGAATTGGGGACTGTTTAGCTTGAGCTCAAAAGGATATAATTACGTGTTTCATACACTCTTCCATGTAAGGTATTGCCACCCATGTAGGCAAATACATGATGCCCTGGAATATCCCCTCTGCCCGTGGTGACATCCCCATGCTGTGTCCCTGCCACATAGCATCAGGGCTGTTCAAGAGCCTCCTCTTCAACTACCAAAAGATAGAAACATCTATGACCCCAGAGCTTTCAAAATTCAGCCTGTCATTTCAGGATCCATTCATTCTTTCGACCTACCTATTGTTTCTACAAGAGAACTTATCTGTTAGGTTACAAAGCAGGCCCAAAAACGGCAGTGCTACTGATGATGTCCTAAGACGATGGCCCAACCTGGGTGAACAGAAGAATTCTACCAGGTAAACTGAGACCTAAGCTCAACACACCTCAGACACCTTGTGAGTTGGGTCTCTGTTCTTCAGGAAAAGCCACCATTTCCCTTCTTTGTCCCTAATGGTAGACCACTGCAGGCAAAGTTAACTCAAAAGCCTGTGGCCTCTAGAGACTCCCACCCTGCTGCCTGTCATATAGAATTTCTTCTCCTGCCCAGCCACTGCTCTCTACTCTCTGAGATGTCCGTCCCACTCTAAACTTTTTCTAGCCACGGGGTAATCTAGTTTGGTGGTTTCCCTGCACTTGCTCATACCAATTTCTCTGTCCTTTTACCTATGAGATGTAATCAGACAGACACTTGGTTCCAAGTTGCTTCTGACTGGTCCAGTCCATATTTTTTACCATATCTTTCATAGAATCACTTAAGTCTAAAAAAACAGATACTGTACAGTCATATGCCCTGGTATCTCTGAGCTTTGACAGCACCAATGCAGGTGCCTGGCCTATTAGAGAGCATAGCATAAGAGAATATTACCACTGGGATTTTTATTATAGCTGTTTTTAGATAAAATATCATGTAACCTAGGTTGAGCTCAAACTCACCATGTGGTCAAAAATGGTCTTAAATAACAGACTCTCCTGCCTTAGCTGCCTAAATGCTAGGGTAACAGCATGTGCCATCATGTCCAGGATTTTAAATCTTTGGATATACATTCCATATTTCCTCTCATTCTTATTTCCATGTGGTTTTAATATGCAGCCTCAGTCAGTGATTTACCATTGATACTTTGGTATTTAGGGCCAAATAATACACTTTTTTTTGTTTTTGGTAAAAGAGAAGTCTGTTCTGTGATTCTAAGAGTCTAAGGTTCTAAGTAACTCTGTCCTTTGCCCACCAGACATCTGTAGCACTTCCTTAGTGGAGATAACCGAAAGTATCACAGGCACTGGGACAAAAGTCCCCCACCCTCATCCATGAAGAACTCACTTTAGTCATCCGGGACAGCCTTTCAGACAAGCGTCAGCTTACACTCAGGAGATGGAAAAACTCATGATAGAATAAAGAGGAAACTGAGCCCCAGCCCCTTCCCACATGGGAGTGTGGTGAGAAGCCATGGTGAACAGGATGTTGCATTGCCTCCCTCAGCTAGCTGTGTGTAGCAACTCTAAAAAAGGCTGACCTAATCACCGGGGATGGCTGCTTGCAAAATGGAGGAAGTAGTCCATTGGTGGCTAAAGTCTTGCTGTACCTTTATAATGGTCGTGGTTATTCTTTAGAAGACAGATGAGATAGGAGTAAAGGGGATGATGACTGTTGGCAAGACGACAAAGCAGTTGGTGGTGTGCCTAGGCACTGAGGGCAAAGTAACAGTGTTTCCCTGTAGCTCATAATAGGAATGAAGATAATCCTGCTTCTGTCCACCCACCTAACCTGTCTGTTAGAATGGCATAATTATATCTGTTGAGATAACAAGTGAATGTATCCCGACACTTGAAAATTTGACAATAGGATCGTGATTCAAGGTTATCCTGTGCTACATGGTGAGCCCCTTAAGTCATGCACACACACACACACACACACGTACGTGGGGGGGAGTTTCAAACAAAGGCATTACTCAGGAAAGAGAAAAATGTTCTAAAAAAGAAATTTTGATTACCAAAACAACGAATCTTGTAGTTTTAGTAAAATTCTTAAAGAAGAAATGAAGAAGAATCTTGAAGGAATGGGTATGGTGTCACCTGGAGTGCTCTGATGAGACCAAACATTTTTGTTTGTTTGTTTTTTGTTTCTTGAAACAGGGTTTCTCTGGAGACCAAACATTTAAGAAGCCTATATAAACTCATTTAGGAACAATTAAGACCCTAGATTTAGGTCTTGGTGACAATACCCAGGGTGATCTTTTCTGAGACAGGGAATAGGATGAATGTAGTAGGTCAATTTGATATGGATTCCGAGTGTAGAAAAGGAGAAGCAGATGTGAGCCATCCTTTCGAGGTACCACAGTGTGAATGGGAAGGAGGATAGAGCGCGAGGAAAGTCATAGAAGGTGAAAAGAGGTTTCCGTTTTGTTTGCTTGGTTTAGGGACTAAAATGGCTTAAATTGTATAAATCAAGGTTCTCTAGAATCACAGAACTGATAGAAAGGGGATTTATTAGAATGGCTCACAGACTGTGGCCCAACAATGCCCGTCTCCTGACAGAAAGTCCAAGAATTCGGTAGTTATCAGTTCATGGGGGTGAATATCTAAGCTGGCCTTCAGTATACAAAAGAATTCTGAAAAGTAGGCACCAATACCAGTGAAGGGATGGACTTCCCAGGAAGAATGAGGACTAGCAGGCAAAGAGCAAATCTTCCTCTTTCCTTGTCCTTTATATGGGGTACCACGTGAAGATGGGGACAAATTTAGGGTGGTTCTTCCTATCTAATGATCTGATTAACTAATCATAGCACCCAGCGTTCAAAGATGACAAAGACAAAATTTATTTAAAGTGAGATGAGCGCAGGCTAGGTGAGGGCAGGAGGTGAACTTTGCACTCAAAATCTGGGCTCTCCCCCAAGGTCCAAATAAGGAGCAGAGGGAAGGAGAACATGAACAAAAGTTCAAAAGTCAGGACCGCGAGGGGTGCATTCATCCACTGATCTAATGAGAGCTCACCAAGGCCAGCTGGACTGGAACTGAACGAGCATGTGATCAAACCGGATTCTCTGAATGTGGCTGACATGGGGACTGTCTGAGAAGCCATTGATAATGGCACTGGGACTTGTTTCCTCTGCATGTACTGGCTTTTTGGGATCCTAGTCTGTTTGGATGCTCACCTTCCTAGGCCTGGAGGGTGGAGGGAGGAACTTGAACTTCCCACAGGGCAGGAAACCCTGACTGCTCTTAGGACTGGAGAGGGAGGAGGAGAGGGAGTGGGGGCAGTGGGAGGATATTGGGAGGAGGGGAGGAAGTGGAAATTTTTATAAATTAATAAAACAAAATTTGGGCTCTCTCATTTGTTATAGAAGTTATTGAGAAGTTTCACTTTAAAGGTGAAATAAACATAACTATTTTAGAAAATTTACATCAATAGTAGTATTCATATCAGGTAGGTACAGAGAATGGACCAAAAAGAGCAATTAAGATTGGTCGTGCTACTGCTGGTCAACACCAGAAAGTGATCATTTGGTCCAGGATGAAAGACAATGGAGATAGATGAACTAGCATGTATCTGGTTGTGAGAGGCAAGGGAAAGGAAAGACTGAGGAGAACTACTAGAATTCTACCTTGAGAAACTGCAGAAATGGACGTGCTATTAGTCAAGGCAGATAACTATGAAAGAACAGAAAACTTGGGGAGGAGAGAAACTATGGAAGGGCTTTTGTTTTTAATTTTTATTTTTGTTTGTTTAACACACGACCTTTCTTATGTGGCCCTGGCCATCCTGGAACTTGTTGTGTGGACCAAGATGGCCTGGAACTCGCGGAGATCCACCCAAGGGCTGAGATTAGCAGCATGCAGCACCACGCTTGGCTATGGGAATTTTTATTTTGAGTTGGAGCTGAGGACGTTGCTCAGTGATAGAGTATTTGACATGTCAGAGGCCCTACTCTCCAACTTTGCCTTTTTAACACCCCTCCCATCAGTAGATGGGTTTCTGGTCCCTTCCCCTTGAGGTCAGGTATGGTGGTTCAAATCTGTAATCCCAGCAGTTGGGAAGGAGAGGCAGTAAGATTGCAAGTTCAATGTTGTTCTTAGCTACACAGCAAATGTGAAGCCAGCCTGGGTTACAAGAGACTCTGTCTCAAAGGAAAAATAACGATGATGTCCCCTGCTCTTGCAGCCGAATTGGCCTTCATGACTGCCTTAGTGATCAGAGTGCTAAGAGGTGACTCACAAAGCTAGGTGAGAAATAACAGACACTATTGACTGGTTTGTCTTAACTGACCGTAGGAGTCACTACAGTTAGGTAGACACTTGCCACATGAATAAAATGCCTTTCAAATGACTCTAGACTCCACAATGGTCCTGTTGGCAATTAGGAGAGATTCTTTAAATGAAAAGTAACCTAGTGAAACCCGCCTCCGACTCATGAGTGAAATCAATTGTAGCTACTATTTTCGGCACTTGTGCTTTGGGGGCTCATTAAACAGCAAGAAAAAGTCAGAACAAAAATGGTGAGTCAAATTCTGAAGACATTTCTGGAATGTCTAGAGTAGACGCTTGAAAAAAAGAAGAACAGAAATTCAGATCTGAGGCACAAGCAAGAGTTGGACGTATGAGAGTTCATTTATGCGTATCCCCCACTCCCCTCTACCTCATTGCTGCATGTGTGTCCTCGCTGCAGCTTCACATTTTAAAACTTCATAGAGTCTGACTAGAAATTCCTCAGAGACATAGTAAGTGTGACATCATGCCCATTTTAGAGTGGAGGAGATTTCTACAAGGCCCTACAGGATGCAGCCCAGACCAAAATAACAACAACAACAACAACAAAACCCCCAAAAATAAAAAACCAATTCTTCTGGTTCCCAGTATAATACCATTTCCAGTGCACCCTTCTACTTGCAGGGAGACAGCAAAATGCTACTCAGGAGCAGAGGGCACTCCTGAATCATCTCCTTGAAAATGGACAGCTTAGAACCCTAAAGGGAAGAGTTGTAAAGAGTGTTTCTCAGACTTTACTCTGAAGGCAAACATTACAAAAGAGAAGAAGCTTGTCAAACGCTCATGAAGCTATGGACACATAGAACAGAAAGAAGATTTTGAAGTTACTCATTCATTTGTTTAACGGTTATTTACTAAGTATTTGCTGTGTTCCAGGCAAATACTGGATGCTGACTCAAGAAAGAAATAGAAAGCAATTTATAAAGCTGAGCCCTAGGGTTTTCTGGAGGAAGACACAGGAAAATGACAGACCGTGGTGAGGCAGGATGAGTTGAGGGTACACAGAATTCTAGACAGAAAGGCCCAGAGTTAAGAAGAATGCTCCATTCTAGGCAAACAACAAAGTTAAGTTCGGCCAACTTGGTCTCAGCAGTTGACCAACGCCTCCTTTCAGCTCCCATGTCAACGGCCATTAATACTGTGCTATGAGCTGAAGCAACCCAAGGTGGACAGGAAAATTACAAAGGGTCCTGCAGACAGTGCATCCCTAGACTTGAAGCCAGTCTGTGCCAAGAACGCCAGGCAGAGAAGCCTGGCATAAGTGTTGCTCAGATCTCCTCCACACAGGGCTAGCTCATCTCCCCGAGACTGGCACACCATCACAGTCTTATAATGCTGTGTAACTTTTTACCCACAGTGCTGAAATCTGGATCTGTCTCTGACATGGTTGTTTACCTTTTATTTTAGCTCAGGGTAGGACTCTTTTTTTTTACATAAAAAAAATCCCAAACACCTAACGGGACACATTGCTTCTGAACATAAAACATGGCAACTGAACAATGGAGCACCGCTCCGCGGAGAGCTTCTCTTATTGTAATTTTGTAGGCCAACAGCCATGAGTTACAATACAGGGGGCCCTATTTCCCCATCTCCCTGAGTCCTGTTTTTCATGTCCCCTCGTGAAAAGAAACGGGGCCCGCTTTTCCAGAGCTAAAGAAGGCTCCCCAGCCTCCCCATAGCCCTACTGCCAGCATGGAAGCGCCCTGCCCAAGATCCCACCCATTTCTAAGCTGAACTATGTCCCATCTCCCCTTTCCTGGCTGGCCATGCCTTCAGTGCACAGCCACAAGCAGACACTTGGTGGAAACTACCTTGAAGTCCCGATATCACAGGCAGGAGTAACAGTTCCAGGACCAGACACCATTCCTGTTTTCTGAAGTAGCACATGCTACTTTGCAAAGCGTCTCAGGAACACCGGCGACAACTGTGAGAGCAGGCAGGGAACAAACCCCAGCAGAAGCAGGAAGTTGTATGAGGCGGTGCGGTAGGGTGGGAGGACCTTCTCTTTTTTTCTCCTGGCTGTTCTGGAACTTCTATAGACCAGCTGGCTTAGCACTCACAGAGATCTGCCTGCCTCCTGCTTCCTGAGGGCTAGGATGAAAGGTATGTGCCACCACACCTGGCTTGCGAATTAAAGGTACCTTTAGTCTGTCCTGAGGGTTTCCCACTCAGAAAACGCAAACGAAGCTATGAGCTTTCTCCTCACACAAAAAGCACTGTATTTAATATGGTATGTAGTATTATACCTTTGATTCTTAAAACCCAACCATAGAGATTCAGTCAGGAGCTAAGACATAGAGGTGCCCATCCAAGCATGAGTGGGCAGAAACTCCATGAGAAAATTACAAAGAGTACTGCAGACAGTCTAGACTGAAGCCAGTCTGTGCCAAGAACACCAGGCAGAGAAGTCTGGCACGAGTGTCGCTCAGATCTCCACACAGGGCCGGCTCCTCTCCCTGAGACTTGCACACCATCACAGTCTTACAACTCTGTGTAACCAGATCCACACCTTAGTCCTGTTTCTCCTGTCTGGCAATCTTCCCTCATGGTAAATTCATGGTGTGAAATTTTAAATTCTTCTCCACTGGACATCATCAGGAGCAATTTCTTAGCTTGAAAGAATGGATTTCTTCTCACCTTTGTGGTCTCATTCTAATTTATCGAGTCTAAATGAACTTTTTTTTTTTAACCTACGACACTATGGGAGACTCAGGAAGTGAGTCATAGTCCCCAAGACAGAATATGTGTAATCATTTCACAAGTGAAGATATTTCTGATGTTCAGATCGAGGTGATGGCTTCTCTTCATCCTGTGAACTCTCGTAGCCATCATCGCAAGCGGTCAGCAGAGGAGAGACACCAGGCCAACTCAATACTTGGCATTGGACACGATGCCCCATGATCCTGATCACACCAGGGACCTATGAAGTGGCCATGGCAGGCATCAGTACTTGCACCTTATTGAAACTCAGGGTCAGACTTTTCCTGAGTTATGTTTCAGCTATTGTGAATTCCCCCTGTATTCTCCACATGCAGAAATATGTCAAGGTTATGATTCTGGCCCATGCCCTCCAGAGATCAGTCCTGGCCAGCCTCTGACCCTTTTCCCTTATGTCTCTTTGCACTGTGCCTGCTCTTTTCTCTGCCTATCCTCCAGCACAGGAGACAACAAAGCTTTGAACTAGATGAGAAGTTATGGCAGGAACAAATGAGCAAGGTTTTAAAGTGGACTTAGGTAGGGCAGACTTTAGATCAAACCTTAAAAAGGAACTGAAGACGAGGGGGTGGGGTGAAATGAGAGGGCGAGCAACATACAGGAAATAAGCTGGGTGTGCTTGGTCTAGCCCTGGGGTTTCTCAAAACCATCACCCCACCAATCTCAGGAGAGTCTTCCAAGAAAGACAGAGGAAAAAGGGCAGGGCTGCAAAAATAGAAGAACCTGTGTGGGGAACCATCAGAAGCATCAGTCAGTAAAGAGACAGTACAAAACACTCTTCTTAGGCTGCAGACGATGGCTCAGTAGCTAAGAACACTTGTTCTTGCAGATCACCCAGTTTCGATTCGCAGCACTCACATGGTGGCTCAGAACCACCCCAGTTCCAGAGGATCCGACGCGGGCACCAGGCACACACATGGTGTTCATGCATACAGGCAGACAAAAGATTCATGCACGTAAGAATAAATAGATTAGAAGCTAGGTAACAAGGAGAACTTTAAGAGAGACATACATGGATCCCCTGGAAAGGGAAACAGAAAAGATATCTTGAGAAAATTGGGAGTGTGTGTGGGGGGAGGAGGAGATGGGAGGGTGGAAAAGGAGAGGGAGGGGAGAAGGGGAAGGAGGAGAAGAACATGAGAAAACAGGATGCTCAAGAAGGGGAAAGGACAGAGAGGGAGAAAAAAGAAAGAGATATCTTGATTGAAGGAGACATTAAGGAGCTAGTGAGAGACACGGCACTGGGGAAATTCCCAGGAATCCTCAAGGATGATCCCAGCTAAGACTCCAAGCAACAGTGGAGAGGCTGCCTAAAGTGCCTTCTACTGATGACTACCTTAACTGTCATCCTAGAATCTCCAGACAGCAACTGATGGAAGCAGATACAGAGATCCACAGTGAAGCACTGGGTCAAGCTTCTGGAAACCAGCCCAGGAGAGGGAGGAGTGATAATATGAACAAAGGGGTCAAGCCCTTCCGTGACACCCGCAGAAACAGCTGACCTAAGCTAGTGAGAGCTCACTGACTCTGGACTGATAACAAGGGAATCTGCATAGGATCAAACTAGGCCCACTGAATGTGGGAAACAGTTGTGAGACTTGGGCAGTCTATGGGAACACTGGCAGTGGGAACAGGATTTATCCCTAGTGCTTGATCTGGCATCTTGGAGCACATTCTTTATGGAAGGATACCTTGCTCAGTCTAGATATGAGGGGAGGGCTTTGGTCCTGCCTCAAAGTGATGTGTCAGATTTTGTTGACTCCTCGTGAGACGCCTTATCCTTTCTGAGGGGTGGGGGGTAGGGTAGGGGGAAGGGTGAAACAAGAGGAGGGAAGGAAGTGGGAATGGGGATAGCTATGTAAAATGAGAAATGATTGGATTAAAAATAAATAAAATAAAAAGAATAAATAGATTAATATTTTTTAAAAAATACATTTTTAACCTCAAAGGGAATATAAAATAGTTTTATATTGTGTCAAATATGAGAGACCATAGCTCAGGAACACAGATTCATATAACCCTCAGTAGAATGTACAAGGCAGAAACTGTTTATAGAAGTTTTACAGTTACATATGAAAAGAAGCCATGAATCAAGACAGTTTTGAAATATTTTGATATAAATAGGGTAATCTCTGCAATGCTCTCTGGTGACATTCTTAGCTTTGGGGTTGGTAAAAACTCTTGATCTGAGTTTAACATATTCCAGAGAATTTTGCATGGTAGTGACAAGAATATTTGTCCTCAAAGATATAAATGGGTAACTCAGTGGGTAGGGCACTGGCCTAGCATGCAGAAACCATGAATATGATACCCAGAATTGTATAAATCAGGTGTAGTGATATATGCTTATGTGGTGGAAGCAGAAGGTTTCAGAAGTTCAAGGTCATCCTTGACTACACACTATATAGAGAGTTTCAAGTCAGTCTGGACTGCATGAGACCCTGCTTTAAAAACAAACCAGAAACCCCTAAAGTTCAGAGAAAGTAAAAAGACGCCTATTAGAGAGGCTCAGAGTCCGTCTGGTGGGATGGGGTGTGTTTAGGAAGCTTCACATCTACAATGAGATCACCATCATCAGATCACTGGAGTCAGAGAGGTTCAGAAGATCTTCACAGTCACAGACATTTTAAGGACAAGAAAGGATGGGGAGGGGACCTGGTGCAGCCACAGCTCCTACAGAAGAAAATACTGAAAAATCCCCTCCCTTTCTAGGTACTTGGTGTTCAGGACTCAGCATCCAGTACTTGGCACTTAATGAAACAGACACCATTTTAGAAAGGTCCCTGCTGTGTTGGTGACTTGACAGCCTGGGGTGCTCTGTAGACCACACACGTGGGAAACTCAGGGCCAGTGTTAAGGGACTGTTTGCAGAACACAGCTAGGCGGTGGAGATCAAAGTATGACTCAGAACTATGCAGCATTCAGCAAGCTGAAACCTGGGGAATGAAGGGTTGTAAGGAGCCTTCACACAGGCTGCAGGCAGTGCCCTAAACATGGGGAAAGATCACACTGTGGGGGCATGCAGTATTCACAAACAGACTCCTGAAGAATTGTTCAGAGGTATCATCAGTGTCTGTAAACCACACTCAGAGACCTGCCTTAGTTAAAGTTTCTAATGTTGTGAGGAGACACTGTGACCAGGGTGATTATTATAAAGAAAACATTTAATTGGGGAGGCTCATTCACAGTTTCAGAGGTTCAGTCCATCATCATTATGACAGCAAGCATGGTGCCGTGCAGGCAGATGTGGCGCTAGGGTAGTAGCTGAGAATCCTACATCTTGCAGGCAATAGAAAGTCAACTAAGACACTGGGTGGTATCCTGAGAATAGGAAACCTCAAAGCCTACCTCCATAGTGCCATTCTTCCTCCGACAACGACATACCCACTTCAACAAAGCTATACCTCCTAATAACGCCATGAGATTATGGGGGCCAATTGCATTTAAACACCACAAGACCCAACCAGAATCTGCAGTGCAGTTTCTCAAAGAAAGACTCAAAGATGAGAAAAACACCACCCACAAGTATGTCAGCATTCAAAAAAAAAATGCTCAGGGATGAGATGAGCTTCTAAGAGCCTAGGAAGGCGTGCAAAGGCTAAAACCTGAATCCAGCTAACAAATCAACTTTGCTCTGCTCTGTTCTTGTTCCCCTGCTCTTCCTTCCTCCTCCTTCTTCCTCTTTAATTTTCCTCTTCCAGAGTACATGGACTGGGTCTGGTTTGTGGGTTCCCTGTTTCTCATCTCCTGGGGTTTAGAACTATTCTACGTGAGCTGCTCGTGTTTATTTCCCTCTCTGTTTTCAGTCCACCTCTGGCCTCTCCGCCTCATCTGGCTCCAGCGTATTGTGCATAAGTTTATATTCCGCTTGCTTTCTTCCCCGTATTTTCTCTACCTACGCAAACTGATCAGTTGTCTTACTCTGCAATTTTTCTTTTTATTCACACCCACAGTAACTAATACAGATATCAGTGTACATAGTACTGTCAGAGTCCCACCTATATTCGCTAAAATTACTGATGGTTAAAGGGGTGATATATTTTTTTCTTTTTTATATTACTGTGTTTTCTTATTGGGTCTACCCATTGACACTGATATTGCAGATAGTAATCAGGAGAGCACTGGGGACTGAGCTAGCAGAGGAAAACGACAGACACATCAGCCCCGCTGTAACTCAGGCTCTCTAGAACATTGCAAACACATCCACTGAAAGAAGAAAGATGGCTCCAAGTTTGATCAATAACCTAATCCCAGATGTATAAGTTCCAATGCAAAATTGCAATAAACGTAAAAAGCAAAGGCAGCAAGTTTTCTTCGAAAATCACCAACCCCACAGTAACACCTGCAATGAGAAGGAGTTAGATGAAATTCCAGACACATTTCTAAAAAAGGATTGTAAACAGTTTCAAGAGAACACAAATTCCTGAATAAATGTCAGGAAAATATAGCAAACAGTTTGATGGAAAAAAGGGAGTCAATATAGGACATAAAAATGAAATTCAATAAAGGAAAGACTAAAGAAAAACCATATTTGTCGGGGGCCATGCGAGGGATCCACAGGAAGCATTGGAACTGATGGAACATAGCTGACAGTCGGCAAAGTCATGCCTGCGTGAGTCTTGGAAAGGCAAAGTCCCAAGGACTATGTGTCCTGAGGAACTCATGCTGTTATTGAACATAGCTCTGGCTGTTGCCTTCGTGGTCACCACACCCTCATAATCTGTAGGTTGTATGAAAACTCTTAGGGATTTCTAGCCCCTCCCTGGGCAGTGTTCCTGGCACTTACAATAATAATGATTGACTTTTCCCAAGCATTGCTGTTGGGAGCAGATTAGTAATTCAACCGCCACCCTCAGAAAGAATTTAGATGTGTATAATTGTTAGTAAGGCTACGTTAAGGTTTTTTGTTAATGAATTTGAGGTACAAATCTTGGCGAACAATTTAAAGCTTAGAAAGGTACACTTTTAGTGTACCTTGTACAAGTACAAGGGACTTGTAGTGGCATTTCAATTGTATTTTAATAAATAAAGACTGCCTAAAGATCTGAGAGTAAAACAGTCCCACTGTTCAGCCTTATAGACCAGGTTATGATAACACACACTTTAATCCCAGTAACCATAAAGACACACACCTTTAGTCCCAGTAGCTGCACTAGTGGCCATAGAAACCAGGTGGTGCATGCCTTTAATCCCAGCCCTAGAGAGGATTATAAAGTGGGAAAAAAACAGTTATCAACACACAGTCTCATTCCGAGATTCCAGGAAGCAAGATCACCATCTCAACTGAGGTCCAGGTAAGAGCCAGTGGTTGACTATTTTGCTTTTCAGATCTTCAGGTTGAGCCCCAATTTCTGACCCTGAGTTTTTATTAATCATGCTTCAGGGACTCACTGAGATCAGGGAACAGGAATAGTGGCAGCCTGGCTATTGCTGACTGGTGTACCTTTCTTGCTAGGATGGGCTGGTGATCAAAGGTGATGATGAATTCTTTGTGCCCATTTCTGCCCTCTGCTTGATATAAAAAACTGTTGATGAAGGGGTATTCACTTGAGGATTTAAAGTAGAATCGACTGATTGTTTTTATATATAAAAGTTTAGGTTTGCGATTCTTTTAAGATTTTACAGGTTACCTTTTCAGATAAATAATAAAATGATTGATCCTTTCTTTGTAACTGCAAAATGCAGCCTGTGAGTAAAAGAACTGACTGAGGAAAAATACCTTGCTGGCTTACACTTTGTTAATCTATAACAAGTTTCTTGCATATGAATGTATATGGGCTCTTGGGAGTAATTTGTTTTTCACTTGTAATATGTAAAATGTTTAATCATGTTATGGAAATGAGAAACATGTTTATTTTTAACCTGTGTTTATTATAATCATTCACTTGAAAAATAGAACATAACCACATTGAAATTTTTATATTGCTTGAAAGATTTTTCTAGGGTATATAACCTGTAATGAGAAAATTAAAAATGCACAGAAAGGATTCACCTGGATGGAGATGAGAAAAGAAATAAAAAGATGAGAGAGAGAGATGATAGAAAAACCCAAAGGTAGGGTGTGTGTGTGTGTGTGTGCGCGTGCGCGTGCTTCCCTTTTTTGCTGGCCATGGAGAGTTAATTTTTGCCTCACCCATTGGCCCCAGAGAATTAAATTTTACTCCCCCAGAGAGAAAAGTCAAATTAAGTGATTAGTTCACCAACTCCATGGCTCCCCCTCAATTCCTAAACTGCTGCTGGAATCTGGTCCTCACAGCAGCACATATTGAAACGCTAGAGACGAAAATTTCAGTAAGCTAAATAAGAAGACTCCAGGGAAAGCCTTGCTAATAGAACTAATAACAAGAAGGACACAATATCATAGCTTGAATACAAAGTAGAGAAATTTGAACATTTAGCTCCTGATAACGATCGACCAATAAAAATGTACAAATGGGCCATGTGAGAGCCACAGGACATCATGAAAGGACAAGATCTGATTCTAGAAGAAAGAAGACTTTCATGCCAAGGCACAGAAAAAAAATTCAATATAATCATAGCAGAAAATGTTCCAGATCTAGGGGGAAGGTGCTTATCTATAAAAAGGAAACCTTTAGAAGACCAAATGGATAATATAAGAAAGTAAACTTCCCACATCATATTACAGTTAAAACACTAAATATATAGGAGTAGAACAAATCCTTTGAAAGCCACAAGAAACAAATACCAAGTCTTGTGTAAAAGCAGGTAATTGGAGGAATGAAAATGTTCTAAAGAGACACTGTATCCCTTGTTTTGGTGATCATACTATTGACACAAGGTAAACCATTGAGTTGGATTTTCAATCCAGGAGTCACAAGCTGGTAGTTGGAAGGCTGAAGTCTAGTGCCAGCCAGAGTGGGAATCTTGTCTCCCAGAAAACTGAGGGTTTGTCACCTTGCAGGAGAGATTGGAGGTGAGATGCAATGGGGGCACAATCAACCACTTGACTGGAGCTGCTTAGCTGTACATAACTGACACTCTGCCTAAACATAACCCTCCTGTCAGGGGCCCAGAGATGGACTGGGATGGTAATGAGGGGAGAGTGTGTCACCAAATCTGTCTCTTTCCTCAAGGCATTAAATAATTTTTTAATGGGGAAAGTATGTCACCAAATCTGTCTCTTTCCTCAAGGCATTAAATAATTTTTTAATTTTTAAAATTATTTTGCAATCACTTTACTATAAAATCAGCTCATTTTAAATTTTATACCATTTGATTAAAATGTAATTACATTGTTTTCCCTCTCCCCTTTTACCTCTCCAACCCCTCCTAAGTCTCCTCCCTCTAACTCCTTCCTAGCTTCCACATTCTTCCTTGATTGCTATTATTACATATATGTGTATATGTGTTTATATGTACATGTATGCACAAATACATAAATATTATGTGCTAAGACCATTTTGCTATTTGTTTGGTTTCAAGATGGATCATTTAGTATGGGACAATCAATTGCGGCTTATCCCTGGGAGAGATTAACTTGCCCTCTCTCAAGAGTCACCATTGCCTGTAGATCTTTGTCCAGGGCTGTGATCTCATGAGATGTACCCCTTTCAGTATTAGTGTGTGTCTTGATATTTCCACTGTTAAAACCTTGTTTATGTAGCCATTTGTAGGAAAGACTGTTGTCTTTGGCTCTTACAATATTTTCTGCCCCTATTCTGGGTTGTTCCCTGAGCGGCAAATGCAGGAACAATGGTATAGATGCACTGGGGCTGAGCTTCCTACAATCCACTGATCTCTGCATTGTATCAGATTGTGCTTTTCTGTGGTCTTTATTTGCTGGAAAAAGAAGTTTCTTTGATGGGGGATGATAGTTACACTTCTCCGTGGGTGTAAGGAAAAGATTCAGAATGGAGTTAGGAATTGTGCTGGTCTAACAAAGTGGTGGTCGTAGATTCTCTTCTAAGGTATATGGCCTCATTAGCCCTGGGAAGCTCAGGTTCTGGTACCATACATGATTTCAATCCTGTTGACTTTAGTTCAGAACCCATGTAATTAGCTAATTATGTTCTATGTATATCTTTTTAACCCAGCACTAAGGAAGGTGGAGACAGGAGGATCTTTGTAGCTTGTTAGTTTTCAGACTAGTTTAAAAAGCACAAGCTCCAGGTTCAGGTTCCAGCCTCAGAGAAATAAGGCAGAGACTAATATGGAAGGACATCTGACACCCTCCTCTGTTCTGCACACACACACACACACACACACACACACACACACACACAAACACAAATAAAATAAATAAATGTAAAAAGCTCTAAGGTTCAACTAAGGGACATTTACACCACCAAACAAGTGTTTACTATTGACTTGAAGACAAAAGAAGACAGATGCACAATAATTGGAGGAGAGCTATGAAGTCCATGATTGACACGACATGATAGGCGAGAGAAAGCCAACTCACTCCGATGAAATTTCCCCAGTTTGGTGAAAGCAAAAATAGGAATAGAATCTATCTCCTTGCAAAGAGATAAAGAGAACAGGTTAGTGAGGTTGCAGAAGAAACTCCATCCACTCTAGGATTCAGACCCCAAGGAATAAGAGTAATAAAGCAGAAGTTGAAGATAGGAAAAAAAAAGCAATATTTCTTTCTGAAATTGTCAAAAAGACTGCCACCCAGTGTCTGGTTGAAATATTTGAGGGTTCAATAAGCAGAACTACAAGACGTTATTGTCATCTTCTCTGAGACAGGAGCCCTACTGACCTCTCACTACTTCAGTAGAGGGCATTATAACACAACATTTTCTGAAGCACATGCATATAGGGCAGTACTACTGAAAGAGAGAAAAAATACAGTATTTTGGGATAACCCTGTTTTTTAACAAAGCAATCTTGAAGAGGATAATAAGAACCAGCTAGACAGACATAAAGGATGCTAAGAGAAATTCACATCTCAAAAATCCCAGGGATCCCAACACAAAGGAGGTAGAGGCAGGAGAATAAGAAGTTCAAGGCCATCATCACCTACATAGAGAGTTCTAGGCCAGCTTGGACCATGAGAAACCTTGTCTCAAAAAACAGTCATGACTATGAAGACAGATGCCACAGATGTCTTCATGGAGAAGAGCTATGAAGTCCATGATTGACATGACATGATAGGTAAGAGAAAGCCAACTCACTCTAGTGAAATTTACCCAATTCAGTGAAAGCATTTAGCAGTTGTATACACATGAATGATTTGGGCCAGACAAGAACCATTTTAGTAAAAGCAAAACCAAGGCTCTCCTTCTTTCTTTTCTTCTTGCTCTTCCTTCCCCCTCTAACCCTATGGAAGACTTCTTAACTACTTAAGATGAAGATGAATGAGTATTGCAGCTTCACTGGAGAACACAGGGAAGTGTGTTACAGTGTGAGGGTTAAGCTTCATTATCAACTTGGTTGGATTTATAATTACCCAAGGGACATATGACTGGCAGTGCCTGTGAGGGCATTTCCAGAGAACATCAGCTAGGAAGGGACATCTGCCAACACCATCCCATGAGTGGGGGCCCTAGATTGAAAAGAGAGGAGAAAAAGCTAGATTGGCATCCCTTCCCCAACTTCCTGGTCAGCCACAATATGAACAAGTAGCTGCCTCACACTTCTATCACTACAGAGCCACATACCATCATGCCTTCCTTACTATGATGGATTGTGCCTTAGTCAATGTTCCATTGCTGTGAAGAGATGCTTTGATCATGGTAACTCTTAATAAAGGGAAGCATTTAATTATGGTGTCTTAGTTAGGATTTCTATTGCTGTTAAGAAACACACCATGACCACGGTGACTTTTATACAGAAAACATTTAATTGGAGTGGCTAGCTTATAGTTTCAGAGGTTCAGCCATTATCATCATGACGGGGAGCATGGTGCCATGCAGGCAAATATAGTGCTGGAGTAATAGTTGAGAGTCCTACAGCTTTCAGGAAACAGTCAACTGGGACACTGGATGGTATCCTAAGAGTTGGAAACTTCAGAGTCCACCCCACAGTGACACACTTCCTCTGACAAGGTCATACCCACTCCAGAAAAACCACACCTTCTAATAGTGCCACTTCCTATGAGATTATGGGTGCCAGTTACATTCAAATTACCACATAGGCTTGATTATACTTTCAGAGGTTTAGTCCACTATCGGTGTGGCAGGAGGCATGGTGGCATGAAGGCAGACATGGTTGTTGGGAGTTTTAAGTCTTGTTCCATAAGCAGTAAGAAGAGGGAGCCACTGGGTCTGGCATGGGTTTCTTAAAACCTCAAAATCCATCTCCAGTGACATACTTTCTTCAACAAGACCATACCTCTAACCCTTTCAAATAGTGCCATTTCCCTGGTGACCAAGCATTAAATCTTGAGCCTATGGGAGTCATTATTATTCAAACCACCACATTTCACTCCCTGGCCCTCCATAGACTTGTAGCCATATCATAAGGCAAAAATGCATTTAGCCCAACTTCAAAAGTCCCCATAGTCTATCACAGTCGCCGTGCTGTTTAAAAGTCTAAAGTCTTCTTGGAGACTCACACCAATCTCATAACTGTAGCCCCCTACAAATAAAACTTAAAAAAATGATATTTTTCCAATACACAATGGCACAGAATATATATTACAATTCTAAAAGGGAGCAAAGGGAGTATAATGAGGAAACACTGGACCAAAGCAAGACCTAAAACCAGCTGGGCAAGTTCCAAATTCTGCATCCCCATGTCTAATGTCAAAGAGCTCTTCAGATCTCCATTTCCTTCTGACTTTGCTGACTGCAGCACACTTTTGTCTCTCCTGGGCTCATTCACATGTGGTTTACAGCTTTTCTTAGCAGGTAACTCACAACTCTGGCATTTCCAACACGATCCATGCTTAAACCTCACGCCTTTACCCAATGACCTCTCTAGACCTCCATGCAGAGACACCCTGATACATGCTTGACCTCAGCAGCTTTCCTTAGCATGGGGGGATTCTACAACTCCTTGCTTGTGTCCTTGACTCTAATGCCAGAACCACATGACCAAAGCGGGTAAGTTCTGCTACTTGCTGGGACTGGAACATGCCTCCCTCATTCAATTACATCAGCTTTAAACGGCTGATACTTTCACCGTTTAAGATTTTCTTTAATTCCTTGTCACAAGTTGGACACTTAGCTTGGTGAAGCCAGACCCTGAGGTCACCACTCCCTTTATTCCATTTAGCACCAGACTTTTCTTTAAACTTTTTATCTCTTTGAACATTGGACTTAGCTCTATTACACTTCCTGGTGTTCCCTTTCTTCTTGAAATGTACATTTTAAAATTTCTTCTCCATCTTGTTCCTTTTCACTATAGATCTGCATGAGAGTGACCACTATAGCCACATGACAGAGTCTATATGAGACTGTCTTGAAATCTCCTCTGCCAATGCCATTAAGATAAAGCTCTTCAATTTAGCTTCAGGCAGATTTTTTGAGAAGAGAAGAAAGCAGCAATATTCTTTACAAAAATATCAGAATGACCAGTCTCTAGGCCATTTACTAATATTCTTCCCCTCTAAAACCTCTTGAGCCAGGTCATCGTAATCTGTATTACTCTTGGCGCCACTGTCTTCCATATACCTACTATTATGGCTCATTAAGCTCCACTTAAAGCTCTCAACTGTTTTTCTAGTCCAAAGTCCCAAGATCCACATTGTACCAGAGAAACAGCAAGGTCAGGCCTGTCACAATACTTTGCTTCCTGGTACCAACTTCTTTCTTAGCATTTTATTGCTGTGAAGAGACACATGACCATATCAACTCTTACAAAGGAGAGCAATTAATCATGGCTTATTTACAGTTTCAGAGGTTTAGTTAATTATTCTCATGGTAGGAAGCATGGTAGCACACAGGCAAACATGGTTGTTAAGAGTTCTATATCTGAATCTGCAGGCAGCAGGAAGAGAAAGCCCCTGTGCTTGGCTTGGGACTTTTGAAAACCTCAAAGCCCATCTCCAGGAATATACTTCCTCCAATAAGACCACACCTACTAATCCTTTCAAATAGCACCATTCCTTGGTGACTAAGCATTCAAATCTGTGAGCCTATGGGGGCCAATCTCATTCAAACCACCAAAGATTACATCACTTCACACTACAGCAAGTTAACCTTCTTGATGGTGCTTCTTGTCAGGTAACTGGTCACAGGAAGAAGGAAAAATAAAGTCTGTGAAGTCAGATCTTTTCAACAGCTGGAAAAACGAAGGTATTTTAGAGTGACTGCAATAAACATGAGCTTAGGAAAGAAGGCAGGCATGGCTAAGGTTTTGTGTAAATAAATAGGAGTTTCAGTTTGGTCCTGAAGGTTTGTGAGGGAAGGTCATTGGGTGATTTTAAGTAGCAGAATGATTTGCTCTGTGTCACAAGTTAGAAAGACTATGTTGATGAAGAGAGAGATGAGAATACAAATGAGGAGAGAGCATAAGGCTGTAGGATGGGTCCAGCATTCATAATGAAGACCTTAATAAAAGTAGGGCAATGTCAGGAAGAGAAGGGGCACAATGGGCCCAGCACGATACTTGGTTTTGTATGGAGATAAGAATGGGGAAAGAAGTATAGTTTCTGCCTTTTAAATCTCGAAAACCCATAGGCCTCCCCTCAAAGATCAGTATGGACCTGAGAAACTGGTTGTGCCTGGGACTCAGATCCAATGACACCAAGTGCTAGTTGTGTTTCATTGAGTAATCCAAGGACAAAGACATGATGGGAGCTGAGTCCAAACTCTGGTGAGAAGAGAGAGAGCAGCTGAGTGAGCATGGTAGTACATACCTTTGACCCTAGCACTTGGAGGCCAGCCTGGTCTACACAGAAAGTTCCACCTTGTCTATAGGTAGATGGATAAAAGGATGGGTAGATGATAGAAAGATGAGAGAGAGAGAGAGAGAGAGAGAGAGAGAGAGAGAGAGAGAGAGAGAGGAGACCAATTTTACATGAAGTACTGAGATGTTGATGTTGCCAAATGCAACATAAATGGATCAGATGTGATGAGGTAAGGGAGCTGTGTGCATTGGAACATATTTAAATTGTCAATTTATAGAATGGTATAGTGAGACATGTAGTGCCCTGCATCCTAGCCAGAGTAACTCCACTTTGCAGCAAGTCACTGTTTTGGTTCTCTATGGGTCAGACTTCAACCAATAATTCATCCTTCTCAGAGCTGGACAATGTTTTCTGAAACCAACAGGATCCCTGACAAGGGAAAGATGGAGAACATTTATACATACAGTTTAACCAGAGTCTGGTTTCATCTGTACAATATGTTATCTGCTCTTGGAGTCACCTCTGCTGCTTTAAAACTGGGTAGCACTGTTAGCAGAAGTATCCACTGATTCTGTTTCAACTTACTATCGTATAAAATAAGAGTTTAGCAGCCAGAGGAGTTGGTAACTTTAGGAAAGTGTAGCTAGCTGTCCAGTTGTCCTATGTCCTTTAATTTACCCCATGATAATGCCTTCCACTGGGTGATAATCTTGTATGAGTCACTCTTTGGGCAGATGTTAATTTCACATGCCCCAGGGAAAGCCACACAAGTCAGAATAAGAAAATATCAAGGAAGTAGAGAAAAAGCACTATACTGGAAATTTGAGAAATGCAAATTAAACAAAAATATTATCCCCTTCAAGTTCAAAAAAACTGAATTAATAGATTCCAATAATGGTAAAGGTAGTAGGAACCACATACACTGATAGAATTACAAATTATGCTGTCAGTTTGGAAGGAAATTTCATGTTATCTGAAATTTCAACTATACTTTGCCTTTAGTAATGCATTGTACTTACAACACACCAAAGAAAAATACAATAATAGACCTGGAGACATAGCCCAGATGTAATGTGCCTGCTATATACGCATGTAGACCCAAGTTTGGACCCTCAGAGCCCACATAAACACTGCGGTGGCAATGCAGGTCTAAAAATCCAGCCTTTGTGAAAGCAGCCAAGACAGGTGGGTCCCTGAAACTCACTGGGACAAGCTAGCCAACTAGCCCACTAGACTAGCTGAATTGCTAAGTTTCAGGTTCAGTGAAAGGCCCTATCTCAAGAACTAAAAGGAGCGATCAAAGAAGACACCCAACATCAATATCTAGCCTTCCTATGCATATGCACTTACATACAACACAATACTGTACATTCATACAACACACATACATATGCACACAAAAAATTTGCACAAGTACAATCTCACATACAACATGTGTGTGTGTGTGTGTGTGTGTGTGTGTGTGTGAGGGTATGTGTGTGTGTTTTGAGACAGGGTATGTCTATATAACTCTGACAGTTCTGGAACTCATTATGTAGACTAGCCTGGCCTTGAACTCACAGCGATCCACCTGCCTTACTTGGTGTAGTTTATAATGAAGTTGAAAATGACCTATGAATACCAATCAAAAAGAAGTTAGATAAATAAATTCTTATATAAACAAGGACTTTTAGAGTCCTTCCAGGGAAATATCTCTGATAGATTATTAGGGAAAGTTTATAGACAAATCCATTTTACTCCTATTTTTGTTAAAGTTCATGTGTGTAGGGAAGGTTGTGTTTAATATGGCTATGTATGCATTGAAGCAGCACTAATGGATTTGCATAAAACTAGTTTCTAGTTCAGTATTATAATAGAAAGCTTGAATTAAGCTTTAGCTTTCTTGTTACTTGATTTTTTTTTACAATAAACATGTTTGCTTAAAAATATTTATTTTATTTGTATGGGCACTTTCCATGTATGTATGTATGTATGTATACAATGTGCATGACTGGTGCCAATGGAAGTCAGAAAATGGCATAACATCCCCTGTAACTGGTTTTACAGATGATTCTGAGTCATCATGTGAGTGCTGGAAATTGAACTTTGATCCTCTGCAAAAACAGCAAATGCTCTTAACCACTGAGCAATCTCTCTGGCACCTATGTGCTCTTAATCTCATCTGTTATTGCACTTCCAAAAGGAGTTTTCTTTGGATTTGATAAATCATTAATTTCAAATAAATCATGAGAAAAAACATTATTATGCACGGAATTAAGAAGTAAATAGGTAGAGAATAAGTCTGAATTTGTGGGATTTTTTTCTCTTTTCTTTTGGTTTTTCGAGACAGGGTTTCTCCGTAGCTTTGGAGCCTGTCCTGGAACTAGCTCTTGTAGACAAGCCTGGCTTTGAAGTTACAAAGATCCGCCTGCCTCTGCCTCCAAGTGCTAGGATTAAAGGCACCACCGCCCAGACTGTGTTTGTTTTTTGCTTGTTTGTTTGCTTGTTTTCCACGGTATGAAGAGGAAGAAAAAAAACTTTTGGACCCATCCCATCATCCTTCATTTCTGTCTTGCCATGCTTCTGGCCTCCATGCAAGGAGTAAGGTTCATGGACAACCCATGGATGCAAAACCAAGGTAAATCATAGTTTATCTGCTAAAGTTTCTCTCCTACAATGCCAGAAACCAAGCCTTAAGAGCATCTATAAAGAAAAGAGAGAAAATATTTCCCCAGCAAAAAGGGAAAAAAGGGAGAAAATTATCAGAAAAATTATTTAAAAGAGAAAGATACCAAACAGAGTGACTAGGAACACAAGACTGAAGGAGCTAGAGACATCACATGACATGTGTGCACTTTAGGTTCCTGGCTACTTATATAATTGTGTAAGATAAAATTTTGTGTTTTCACCAACATGTTAGAGTCATCTCTTGCTTCTACTCCCCATCACATGCCACTGACACACTCTGGGTCCCAGCTGTAATAACCCAAACTGTCTCCAAAAATCACCAAACGTCCCTTGTAGGGCAAAATCACTCTCATTAGCGGACTGTGGTATACACTTCTGTGTTAGAATAAAGATGTTGCTGGAATTTCAGGTGTGGCGACAGAGACCTGTAATCTTAGTACTAGAAATGGCAAGGCTGGGATAAGAAGTTCAAGACCAATCTGGCCTTGAAACCACTTTTTTATTTTTAATCACTGGGGGTTTTGTGGGGGCTTTTTTGTTGTTGTTGTGGGTATTTTTTAGAACTATTTTTGCTGTTCCATAAAAAAATGTTTTTCAGTCATTCAGTCTCACTATTGATGATCTGCTCCTGTCTTTCTTAAGACGGCATGACTGTTTAAACAACGTGCACTTAATAAACTTGGATAGGCTTTAAAATATTGGTGAAAGCTTCGGGCCACAGAAGAGTTGCTAGCATAGCCCTGAAGTAAGGAGAGGAAGGGGATGGTTGGTAGAGCATGTTTCTAAATCCAGCTTTTCTGACTTTCAAGGCTGGCATCCTCATCTCTTCAGCCCTATCCTGACTTTTTGGAGGCAGCAAATAAAAATCCAAGGTGATCCTTTCCTGGTGGTACTCCCCTGGTTCTCTGAGTTGAGTTTGGAGGCTACATTTACATCCCCCTCACTTCACCTGATCTATACTGCTGTGTGTCTCACAAGCCTGGATTTATGTCAACTTGACATAAGCTAGAGTCATCTGAAAGGAGGGGGTCTCAATTGAGGAAATGTCTCCACAAGATCTGGCTGTAGGGAATTTTCTAAATTAGTGATTGATGGGAAAGGGGGAAGCCCTTTTTGGGTGGTGCCATTCCAGGGCTGATGGTCCTGGGTTCTATAAGAAAACAGGTTGAGTAAGGTATGAGGAGCAAGCCAGTAAGCAGCACCCCCCCATGACCTCTACATCAGCTCCTGCCTCCAGGTTACTGCCCCTTTTGAGGTCCTGTCTTGAAATCTTTCAGTGATGGATTAATGATGTGGAAATACAAGCCAAACAAACCCTTTCCCCCACAAGTTGCTTTGGTCATGGGTTTTAATTATAGCAATGGCTTCCTCCAAGGTCATTAGAACTTGACCAGGATTTCACTATTTTCTTGTGTGTGATGGTCGTTCCACGCCACAGGGTCTGCATCACCACCCACCAAAGTATGAACCGCGACTCCATACTTTCCACGAACTCTATAATGTCCTAGGGATTGAACACAAGACATACACGACACAGACAGAGAGTTTGAGTCATTCCCCAGAGGAGAATGCCCCATTTATTCAAACTTAATCCAGGGTTAAATACTTTTGCCCCAGAAGTGGAGAGTCCCCTCCCAGCCAGGAGATCAAGGTGTTGAGTGCCTGGCGCCAGTGGCAGGAGCTTTCAGCAGGGTGTACCGAGTTGGGAACCCTGACAGACAGATAGGAGGAGATTCAGGGCGCCTGTGAGAACCCTCCTTAGCAGGTGAAGTTACCATATCAAAGAGGGAAACAAGGTTCTGAACTAATCCCCTCCTGCTGGCAGAATTGAGCAGGGGAAGCTCAGCTGGTTAGCATAAACATTTCTTGCATCCTGTGCTTGGCCTCGAAGAACAGGGAAGACAGGGCATTACATGTCCCCCTTTTATATAAAATATGATGACTAGGGCCTGTCTTAAGTGGCATGGCATCAGACAGACCTCTTACCCATCTCTGGAGGGTGTCCAGGTCTAACACAATCCTGTCTTAGGTTGGGGAAAGCTTGCCAGAACCCTTACCCGTCATAGGCTCACTAGTCAATATCATTGAGTTCAGCCAGATTTATGCTGAAAGATATTTCGAGGCGAATGCCAAAAGTACTTGACCTGAGTAGTCCTGACTCCGGCTTCATGAGATCATGAAGGTCATGCTCCAGCATATATAAACATCCCCAAAGGAGATTGCACCTGCACACACAATTCCTGAAAAGTCTGCTCAGAATAGAGCCCCTTGAGTAGGGCTACAGCACCGGTGAATGGAGCCCCTGGAATAACTAGCCAGACTAAATGACAGCCAATTAGTAAATTTTGTATTCCGGGGGTCCGAGAAAAAACAGCAAAAGCTTTTTTTTTGTGACCATCAGAGGTCAAAAACCCATACCCAGTTTGTAAAGATTAACTGCAATATCCAATTGTAAATTTAGCTTAATTTGAACGGCCATGGCATTTTGTAACTTGCTTTGAAGGTACCCACAGTGTTTAGCAGAAACAGCTGACAGGATAAGGGGAAACCCAGTGGTACAGCAGTGTATAGCAATGACAGTATAACAATGACTGATAGATCAAGGGTAGAGAGTGGGGGAAGGTGGAGTCCAGGCACTGGATCGCTTTAGCCAGCTTCTCAGGAACCCCGCAGCTCTAGTTGACAGGTCGGTGTCGCTGGATCTCTCTCACCAGTGTTTGTTCCGCCTTTAGACCTCTGAGCAGGAGAATCCATAGCATGCACAGCAGTACCCAAATGGACGTCAGCATTCCTAGGAGAAACATAAACAAACTTCTCTCCCAAATTAAGATTTAAGAATAATAAAAAACTCAAGTTAAAATTTAGTACAGCCAGTACTGGAGTAGGCTGGTCTTGAACTTATAAAGACCTGTAGGTCTCTGCTCCGAACAGTAAATCCTATTGACCTGCGCCACTATAGCAGACCTTTGAATTGGGCTGAATAGCCAACCTTAAAACATCTTCTAGAACTAGCTCTGTCTGGAACTTTTTGAGGGGCAGAAAATAATTATCTGATCCACTGTGTGAGTGTCATCACATAACCGGATAAAATTATTAAAATTGTTATTAATATGGGGGCACAAGACCTCCAACAGAAAATTTGTTAGCCTTTTATAGGCCAACCATTTTAAATCTGGTACAGTTGAGCTTATAACTCTAAAAATATAATTTTGAGAAAACCGTTCTCCTGTTCCTCGAGACCAAGCACAGGATGCGAGAAATGTTTGTGCTAACCAGCTGAGCTTCCCCTGCTCAATTCTGCCAGCCAGAGGGGATTAGTTCAGAACCTTGTTTCCCTCTTTGATATGGTAACTTCACCTGCTAAGGAGGGTTCTCACAGGCGCCCTGAATCTCCTCCTATCTGTCTGTCAGGGTTCCCAGCTCAGTACCCCCCTGCTGAAAGCTCCTGCCACTGGCGCCAGGTGCTCAACACCTTGATCTCACTCCTAGCTGGGAGTGGGCTCTCCACTTCTGGGGCAAAAGTATTTAACCCTGGATTAAGTTTGAATAAATGGGGCATTCTCCTCTGGGGAATGACTCGAACTCTCTGTCTGTGTTGTGTGCGTCTTGTGTTCAACCCCTAGGACATTATAGAGCTCGTGGAAAGTATGGAGTCGCGGTCCATACTTGGTGGGTGGTGATGCAGACCCCGTGGCATGAAACGACCACCACAGATGGAGGCCCCAGCGAGATGTATCGGAGAAGAAGCACCCACATTCTGCTCATCTGCGGTGCCCGGTTACGAGTTTCTGGGAAGGTAGGAATCCATAGGGGTCGCCCTCAAAAATAGGCTGGCCAGGGTGCCTGTGAGAACCCTCCTTAGCAGGTGAAGTTACCATATCAAAGAGGGAAACAAGGTTCTGAACTAATCCCCTCTGGCTGGCAGAATCGAGGAGGGGAAGCTCAGCTGGTTAGCATAAACATTTCTCGCATCCTGTGCTTGGTCTCGAGGAACAGGGAAGACATGGCATTACACTTGTGGTCTCTTCCATGGCAATAGAGAAAGGATAGTTAGGGCCAGGATTCACATTACCAGTCCATCAGTTTTAGAACATCCTCTGCTTGCATCCTAAATCAAAACTAAAGCATACACTCTATTCTGAATGTTCGCACTCCTTTCATTCATCTGAAGACATCCTAACCTCATAACTGATGGTGTAAGAAACTGGAACTGTAACAGCAGATTAGATCACGAGAGTGCAGTCCTCATCAATAAGAGTAATGTCCTTGTAAAAGAGGCCTAGAAGATCTCTGACCTTTTACACCATCTAAGACTCAGTGAGAAGGCTTCATCTATGAACACAGAGGTTGGCTTCACCAGACACCGAATCTAGCATCATCTTGATCTTGTATTTCCCATGCCCCAAACTGTGAAAAATAAGTTTCTATTATATATACTCTATTCCATTCACTGCATTTTGCTTTAGAAAGTCAAATAACTTCAATATGCTTAACTTTTGAGGAAAGGATATTTAACCAATGCTTTTAAAGAATCTGTATAGTAAATAATATTACCAGAACTGGAGAGATGGCTCAGCAGTTAAGAACACCAACTGATCTTCCAGAGAACTGGGTTCAATTCCCAGAACCCATATGACAACTCACAACTGTCTATAATTGGAAGATAGGACACATACATACATTCAGGGAAAGCAACAATACACATAAAATAAAAATAAATAAATTATTATTATGTGTAGAGATGCCACAGTGGTTAAGAACACTGACTACTCTTCCAGAGGGCCTAGGTTCAAAGTCCCAGTGCCCAAATGGCAGCCCACAGCTATCTATAATTCCTAGGACACAATCACACAGATGTACATGCAGGTAAAACTCCAAGGCACATAAAATAAAAAGAAAAAATTATTTTTTAAAAAGAGTGCTTATTGCTCTTTTTTTTAAAAAAAACAGCAAATTTCCTTGGGACTGGGAATGTAGTCCAATGGTAGTCAGAGAGGGGAGGGGGAAGAGAGATGAAGTGATGGGAAATAGGATAAGGAAGAGGAGGAGATGGGGAAGAGGAGAAAGCAATAAAAAAGTAACTCTATAACTTTACCCAAAGAGAGGACTAACATTTGTTCTTAGACTATGAGAAATGATCTGAGTCCTTGAAATATCATGCTTGATGGAGCTGTGTATATATGGCACAGATTTGCACCAATTAGCAAGCAAAATGATTTGATGTAAGGGTTTTGGATCACATACACTATCTGCTCAAACTCCTGAAGGGCTGAACATTCAGACCAGCTGTAAGACTCTAAGAATGCCCTCAGGACAGCATCCCAACACTGACTCTAGACTTGATGTGTGCTTCCGTAATGGACAATAAGTGTCTGCAGTCACGTGTCAAAAAGAAAAGTCAAGGACAGGGTCAACAAGACACACAGCAACCTACAGAATGGGAAAAAACCTTCAGCAACCCCACTTTGGACAGAGGGTTGATCTCTAAAATATAGAAAGAACTCAAGAAACTAGATATAAAAATATCAAATAATCCAATTAAAAATGGGGAACAGATCTAAACAGAGAATTCTCAACAGAGGAATTTCTAATGACTGAAAGGCACTTAAGGAACTACTAAATATCCTTAACCATCAGGAAAATGCAAATCAAAATGACTCTGAGACACCATCTTACACCAGTTAGAATGTCTAAGATCAAAAACACCAATAATAGCTTATGCTGGAGAGGATGTGGGGCAAGGGGAACATTCCTCCTTTGCTGGTGGGAGTGCAAATTTGTACAACCCCTTTGGAAATCAGTATGGTGGTTTCTCAAAATCTTGGGAATCAATATACTTCAAAACCCAGCAATCTTGGGCATATACCCAAAGGATGCAAACCCTTATCACAAGCACATTTGCTCAACTCTGTTCATAGCAGCATTATTTGTAATAGCCAGAACCTGGAAACAATCTACATGCTCAACTGAAGAATAGGTAAAGAAATGTGACACATTTACACAATGGAGTACTACTCAGTGGTTAAAAAAATTGACATTTTTGAAATTTTCAGGTAAATGGATGGGACTAGAAAAAAATCATCCTGAGTGAGGTAACCCAGAAACAGGAAGATAAACATTGTATGTACTCACACATAAGTGGATATTATATATAAAACAAAGAATAACTAGCCTGCAGTCCACAACCCCAGAGAAGACAGGAAACAAGGAGACCCTTAAGAAAGACATACGTGGATCCCCCTCGGAAGGGAGTAGACAAGTTCTCTTTAGTAAGTGTGGGGGGAGTGGGGAGGGTGGTAGGGGAGTGGGGAGGGGAAATAGGAACCAGGAAGGAGAACATGAGGGATCAGGAAGATCAAGTTGGGTAAAGGACAGAGAGTGAGGGCAAGGAAAGAGATACTTTGGAAGAGGAAGCCATTGTGGGGCTAGCAAGAAACCAAGCACTAGGGAACCTCCCAGAAAACCAAAAGGATGACCCCAGCTAAGAATCTAAGCAACAGTGGAGAGGGTACCTAAACTGCCCTTCCCCTGCAATCAGATTGATGAATATATTAATTGCCATCATAGAACCTTCATCTAGAAACTGATGGAAGCAGATGCAGAGAGATCTACAGCTAAGTACTGTGCTGAACTCTTGGAGTCCAGTTATAGAGAGGGAGGAACGATATTATGAGCAAAGGGGCCAAGACCCTGATGGGGAAACCTACAGAAACAACTGACTTGAGCTAGTGGGAGCTCACTGACCCTGGACTGACAGTCAGGTAACCAGCATAAGACCAAAGTAGGCCCTCTGAAAGTGGATGACAGTTGTGTGGGTGGGGCAGTCTGTAGGGTCACTAACAGTGGAACCAGTATTTATTCCTAGTGCATGATCTGGCTCTTGGAAGTCCATTTTCTATGGAGGGATAACTTGCTCAGCCTAGATACAGGGGGAATGCCCTTGGTCCTGTTTCAAGTGATGTAACAGATTTTGTTGACTCCCCATGGATGACCTTACCCTATCTAAGGAGTGGATGAGAGGTGGGACTGGGAGAAGGTGGGAGGAGTGGGAGGATGAGGGAGAGAAGGAACTGGGATTGGTATGCAAAATAAGATTTTTTTTTAAAAAAGAAAACGTTAAAGTTCTTGGTAAGTTCATGAGCAGAGGGAAATTAGAATATATGTCTTTGGAACCCTCCTGAACTCAGTTCTAGTGTCTCTTCCCTTCAGTAGCCTTAGTCTTTAGTTTATAACCTTGGTTATAAACTAACCTTATTAACCCAAACCACAGTATCAGTTTTCTGTAACTCATGCGAGTCCTTCTACTGGATTATGTAACCTGACTATGGTTTGGGGCAGTCCCTCAACATGTGAGTTAATGCCAGAAATAAGAAAATCTGGAGGGCTGTCCCATAATGTTGCAGTTGGCTAGCTTTCACAAATTTTTGGAGGGCGGTAGAGCCTAGAAAGTGATACCCCTTTCAGATCTCACAGAATGAGCATGAGCACAGTCATCAGAGGTGGGGATGTATAACGATGAGGCTAGAGAGTGACTTTCTGTTTTCTGTGTTGGTGGTAATTTCATATTATATATGAGATAAACCAAATTGCTTTTGAGATGACTAGGAAAATCTATCCTTCCCTGGGCTGTAGCATGAGGGCCGGCTTGTTGGGGTATCTGTTCCCGCCCGGTACCCCACAACCGGCAAGTCCCAGAGAAAATCAATCACACAGAGATCTCTATAAGTTATAAAGCTGATTGGCCATTTAGCTCAGGCTTCTTGTTAACTATTATAGCTTATATTAACCCATTATTCTGATCTATGTTAGCCACGTGGCTTGGTACCTTTTTCAGCTGTCAGCTTACATGTTGCCTCTTCGGTGGTCTGGGCAGGAATGGCGGAGGGAGCTTCCTGCTTCCCAGAATATTCCTGTTCTCATTGCCCCACCTCTACTTCCTGTCTGGTTGACCCACCTATACTTCCTGCCTGGCCAATCAGCGTTTTATTAAAATACACGATTGACAGAATACAGACAATTCTCCCACACCACTGGGCAGTTGACAGGTATTAAGCATCAATAAAGCATTATTGAGGTCTGTTGAAATAATTGCCACTTTGTGATAAGTTTATATTGTAAGCACTCTTTCTGACATCTGTTTTGTAAATAAGCAAAGATGTTAAGGATAGAGCAGTTAGACTCCCTAATTGGCAGCTACCCAACTCTCTCTTGCTGTCGAAAGAGATAACTAAAACAATCCTGAACAATGAAAGAACTGCTGGAGACCTCACCATTTCTGATTCCATGTTGTACTACAAAGCTACAGTAATAAAAACAGCATGGTATTGGTGTAAAAACAGACACATTGACTAATGGAATCAAACTGAAGACCCAGACATCAACCCACACACCTATAAACATCTGGTTTTGTTTTTTTCCTTTTATAAAAAAGCCAGAAATACACACACACAACATCTTCAACAAATGGTGCTGATCAGACTGGATCTTTGCATGTAGAAGAATGCAAGGAGATCCATATTCATCACCATGCACAAAACTCAAGTCTAAGTGGATCCAAAGACCTCAGCATAAAACTAGGCAATTAAACCTGATAAGAGAAAAGTAGAGAATTGATCTTGAACTCATTGCCACAGGAGACAACTTTCTGAACAGAACATCAATAGCGCAGGCACCAAGATCAACAATTAACAAATGGAACCTCATGAAATTGAAAAGCTTCTTTAAGGCAAAGAACAACATCATCTGGACAAAGATGCAGATTATAGAATGGGAAGAGATTTTTACCAACTCCACATCTGATAGAGGACTAATATTTTATATAATTTTATAATATTATGTATACCAAATAATTCAATTTAAAAATGAGGTAAGGATTTAAATAGAGAATTATCGATAGAGGAAATCCAAATGGCTGGGAAACACAGAAATGCTCAACATCCTTAGCTATCAGGGAAATGCAAATCAAATATAATCTACTTTGAAATTCCATCTCACACCTGTCAGAATGGCTAAGTTCAGTAATATAAATGACAGTTCATGCTGGTAAGGATGTGAAATAAGAGAAAAATGCATTATTACTAGTGGGAGTACAAATTCATACAGTAACTATGGAAATCAATATGTCAGTTTCTCAGAAAGTTGGAAACCAGCCTACCACAAAATACAGCAATTCTACTCTTGGGCACATACCGAAAGGATATAGGTAGCTCTCTCCTACCACAAGGCTACTCACTCAGTCATGTTCGTTACTCCTCTATTCATAATAGCTAGAAACTAGAAACAACATAGATATCCTTCAACAGATGAATGGATAAAAAACTGTGGTACGTTTACATAATAGAGTATTATTCAACTGTTGTGGAATATTACTTTAACTATGTAGAGATGTGTCACATTTGTTTATATTGTAGAATAATACCTTAGGCAGATGTGTGACATTTGTTCATGGTGCATTTGTTTAAAGAAGTAAAGGTGTGCTGCTTTGCCTGTCTAAGGCACCTGATTAGTCTAATAAAAAAAGCTGATGGCTGTAGAGGGATAGGCAGGGATGGTAGGCAGAGAGAGTAAGTAGGAAGAGGAATTTATGCTCAAGAGAGGAAGAGAAGAGAAAAGAATGAGGGAGATTCCCTGGGGTCGGTTAGCCAGGCAGCTGCCAGCCACCTAGGCATGGAGTAGGACACACAGAATGAGAGAAAGTTAAAAAGTCATGAGTCAAATTGTAGATGAAGAGAAACATGTTAAAATAAGTTATATGAGCTAGCAAGAAATCAGCCTAAGTCAAAGCTGAGCATTTATAACTTTTAGTAAGTCTCCATGTCATGATTTGCGGGCTGGTGGTCTGACAAAACCTGCTATACTCAACTGCTTTTTAATTGAGGGAGCCATTTTGGGGTTTGGAAAAAGCTTGGCTCTAGAGGGGTTACCAGGAATACATGGGGATGACCCCAGCTAGGATCCTGGGCAGAGGAGGAGAGGGTGCCTGAACTGGCCTTGTCCCGTAGTCAGACTGATGACTATCTTGAATATCACCATAGAACCTTCGTCTGGCGACGGATGGAGATAGAGACAGAGACCCACATCGGAGCACTGGACTGAGCTCCCAAGGTCCAGTTGAAGAGTGGAAGGAAGGAGAATGTGAGCAAGAAGTCAGGACCACGAGGGGTTGGTTCACCCACTGAGACAGTGTGCCTGAGCTAATGGGAGCTCACCAAAGCCAGCTGGATTGGGACTGAATGAGCATGGGATCAAACTGGACCCTCTGAATGTGGCTAACAATTGGGGCAGACTGAGAAGCCAATGATAATGGCACTGGGATTTGTCTCTACTGCATGTACTGGCTTTTTGGGATCCTAGTCTATTTGGATGCATACCTTCCTAAGCCTGGATGGGGGAGGGAGGGCCTTGGACTTCCCACAGGGCAGGGTACCCTGTCCTCTCTTAGGACTGGAGGGAGGGAGGGTGAGTGGGGGAGCAGGAGAGAAATGGGAGGAGGGGAGGAAGTGGAAATTTTGAATGGTATTGTTTATAAAGTAATAAAAAATGACAAGAAATCTGGAGGCAAATGAATGAAAATAAAAAACTCATCCTGAGTGATGTAAACCAGACCTAGAGAGATAAATGTGGTATATATTTGCTTATATGTGGATATTATCCATTAAATAAATGGTAAGCAACCTATAATCTATATACCCAGAGGGGTTAGGAACAGAGAAAGGGACTTGGGGGTTACACACACATGGATCTCCATGGCAGGGGGAAACAAAATAGATTTTATGGGTGGACTAGGGTAATAGGGTCAATAATGGGAGGATCAGGTGGGGAGTGGAGGTTGACACAGGAGGTTGACACAGGAAGTCAACACAGGGTTGAGGGAGGGACTGCAGGGACAGAGCTAGAATTGAGGGAGGTATAGCAACCTAGTGCAGTGGAAACTTCCTAAAATGTATGAAGACAATCCTAATGAAGTCTCCAAATAATGAGGGAAACACCAGGTCTTGTCACCAAATGAAGTTGCCAGTACCAGGACTGGCTTATATCTGACTGAGTGTTGCCCCAAAAGAGTCCCATGAAAATCTCTAAACAACCCAGGCTGGTACCGAGACAGTGGGCTGCTCTCTGCAAACTGACAGCAGGACAGCATTGCTGAAGACAGCACCCATGCAACTCATTGCCCATGGAGAGAGTGAACTGGTGCCTACATAAAGCCAGCACCAGCATGTTCTTGTGTCTTTGGTATGGGAAGGCACTCTGCAGGCTACTAAAAGAGAAACATAAACACCAATGCAGCCGTGGAAGCTTTGATCTATCATCTGTCCGGCCTGTAAAATATTAGGGCAATGGCGGCACTAAGCTTGTGGGGGTTAATCAACCAATGTCTAATTTGATTTAAGACTCACTCCATAAAATGGAACCCACACCTGACACTGCTTGGGCGACTGACCAAGAACCAGATACTGGATTGCACCGAGACCTAACTACTGGTCTATAAGGAAAGAAAAAGCAACAATAAAATGACTGCTAATGATATTTTGCTATACTCATAAATTGGTGCCTTATCCAGCCAGCATCAGGCAAGCCTCCTCCTGCAGCAGATGAGAACAAATACAGAGACTCACAGTCAGATATTATGTAAAGAAAGAAACCTTGGAGCACACAGCTCTAATTGGGATGTCTCTGTCAAATTCCTCTCCTCAAAGCTCAGGGGACCAGGAGAAGAGGCAGCGGAAGTATGGGAGTCAGAGGGGATGGTGGATGCCGGGAAAATAAGTCTCTCTAAATCAACTAAACAAAGCTAATATGAAGTCACAGAGACGGAAGCAGCAAACACAAGACATGCACAGGTTTGCATCAGGTCCTCTGCATACATCATATAGCTTTCAGTTTAGTATTTTTATTGGACATCTGAGTATGTGAACAAATAGTTCTCTGATCTGTGGTTCTTTCTTTTTTCTGTTGGCTTGCCTTGTTTAACTTCAATGTAGTGGTTTTTGTTTTATCTTACTATATTTTATTTTGCTATGTTTTTGTTCTTTTTTAAAGTTTTATAAAATATTTATTGATAAATAATTCATGAGGTATACAATTTGCCTGTTTACTTCATTTAACAGACTTTAGTCCAGCATCTTCATAGGCTTGTTCTTTTCTAATGAGAGACAGAAAGGGTATCTGAGTGGGGTAGACGGTGTGGAGGAACTTGGAGGAATAGAGGGAGGAGAAACTGCAATCAGGATATATTGTATGAGAAAAGAATTTATTTTTAAATATGGGTGGAGTTGGTGAACAGCTGAACACTTCAAAGCTGCTAGGGTAGGAAACAAGAAAGAATTAGAGACACAGGCAGATGAAGGCATAAGTCACAAACAATCCCACACCAGTTTTGAATTATGATTAATAGAATGATTATTTATTCAAAGGGGAAAAAACTTACAGATTACCGTCCCAAACAATAGCACCTCTGCACGATCAGGAAAGGAGTCTAGGAGCCAGAAGCGGAGCTGGAAGCCAGAGAGAGAATGGAGGACAGCCGCTGCTTTTTTAAAGAGAGAGAGACCACGCCCCAGTAGACTGGTATCTCAGTGGCTATTGGCTGAAGGAGCGGAAGGAGCTCCTGCAGCATCTCCCCCTTTTGTTTTAGTAAAAGAGTTCTAAGCCTACTACGAAATTATATACAATAAGTACAAACCTATGAAATTATATACAATAAATACAAATATCCTATTCTAACCAGCTTAAGTCTTGTATAATAAATAACTTGGCCAAGTCATGAGAGAAAAGTAGCTACATTTATATAATCTTCAACCCCATTGAAGATCTGAGAAGGGAAATAAGATTACCTGAGTAATTAGGAAGTGCAATCAAACAACTTTCAGAACATGTAACAAATCACAGAGACAACTGGCTACCTGGGCAAACACCCAAAGTCACGTTTGCATCATTGAAACAACCAACTTTGGCTAAGGCCTAATATAACTGACACACCATTTTCAAAGGCAAGAAACTTTTCAAAACTATCTTACCCTGTCTTGGCAGGATATGACAGTCCTGTTTTATCCATTTACGGATACTCTGTAACTCTGTCAGTAGTTGAGGTATGGGCATTTCTTTACCCAAAGGCCAGTTCTGCCAAGAAGAAAGGCTCCAGGTGGAGTGTCTTTGGTGCTCAACATTCTCTCAGGAATAGATCGGTGTTGCCAGGAGCGATTGTGTCTCACTACCAAAGAACTCTGAATTAGATTAAAGGCCATTTTCTACAGCTCTTTGAAGAGGTTGAAGATTATCTATCTATACTGAATATAATCTCTATGTATCTAAAGAACCTGATTAGTCTAATTATAAATGACAAACTTAGATGACTACTGATCTATATAATTCTCAATATCTATCTAACTTAAAGACTGAGACAATAAACAACTGTGCAATAAATGAGGACAATATGACCTCCAAATATAAACAATGTACAAGTATACATTGCAATATGGTAAATATATATATATATATCAATACATAAACAATATTTAAGTTTCTTAAGCAGAGGTAGAAATGTACAATGTAATATGGTAAATATACATATATCAATACTATATATATATCAATACATAAAATATGTTTTAAACAGAGGTAGAAGCATGCATGCATCCAATAGTCAACATTATTTAACTTTGTATCAATGTATAAGAATCAATACCAATATATTTGTCTAAAAACAATAACTCACAAGTACAAATCTACTATCCCATCATCCAATTATCCCTCTTTTTTTCCCAAAAAGATCCCTGTGCTTATAAAATTCTTCCCCCTACCCTCAACCGTATACTAATTATAACCAACCCCTAAATGATGTCCCTAAACCCAAGGACAAACTTTACTGGGAGAGGGGACGTTGTTCTCTAGAATTACTTCCAGCTGTCATGGGGGCAACGTTCTTTCTGGGGGATCCTGTGAAAGTAAAATGATGGTTAAATTTCAAGATCAATGTCTTTTAAAATTGCAAATAGTCTCTGAGCATTTTGCGGAGGTCTGGCCATAATGTTGTATAAGATGTGCACCATTTCAGCTAACCAAGTTGGAACCATCTTGTGCAACTGGTACCCAAAACAGGTCTTGTAGTAGCATTATCAGTATCATGACGTCATATCAACTGGGTGGAGTTGTTGTTATGGGGCCCCATCTTCTTCCTGGAAACTTCAAATGCCACTGCATGAAAAACTCATTGCTCATCGTAGAAAACTTAAACATTAATCATATAGACATATACAGACATACATATATTCAATGAAAGACTTGATATATATATTTAATGAAAGGCATGATAGATATGAAGAAAAATAAAGATGTTTTCTAAACTCAAATTTCTTTCTGTCCCATATCATGGCTCTTGACATGAGACAGAAACTCCAGAAACTCTGGGTTTTTCTTTTAACAACAGACTTGGAATTAGAGAGGGACTGAGCCAGAGTCCATCTCCAAAACCAGCTCTATAAATTTAGAAATATGATTTAGTATATTTTACTTACAGAACCTATTCAGTTTTCTTGATAGTCCCTATTGGGCAGTTATTTTTCCATCTGTCAGTATTCAAATATCCAGGGTTCCTTGAATTTTTCAAAGATGAGTGTTTTCCTGTGGAGATAAGAACAGAACCCTGCCCCCATTCTATATGTTTTTCTTACCATCTGTATGAATATCATCATTGTAGATGAGCTGTCATTTCTCCTTTCCAAGAGGTTTCTCCTCTTCAAATCGAACCTTTATTAATTTTGATGGTATCCACAATTTTTCTTCTCCTGTGGAAACAAGAGCAAAACTCCTTCCCCAACATAGCATATCTCCTGGCTTCCATTGAGAGGTCAGCACGTCTTTGAAATAAACAGGTTGGTTTAATTCAGAAGTTTTTTCCATTATCCAATGCCTCTCTGCTGCTGTTGTTCCTTTCTCATTAGCATTAAGAAAATTCAAGGTTAATAAAGCATTATGCAATCTATTTCTGGGGGTATCTGTCATCCCTTTCTGTTTGTTCAGCATATCCTTTATAGTACGATTTGATCTTTCTATAACTGCCTGACCTGTAGGATTATTTGGTATACCTGTAACGTGTTTTATATTATAATAAGCAAGGAAGCGTTTCATTTTCTTAGATACATATGCTGGACCATTGTCTGTCTTTATTTGTGCAGGTATACCCATGATGGCCATAACTTCCAATAAATGTGGGATTACCAAATCAGCCTTTTCTGAGCTCAGGGCAGTTGCCCATTGAACACCTGAATACGTGTCTATGGGTGGTGTACATATTTTAATTTACCAAATTCCATAAAGTGGAACACATCCATCTGCCAGATTTCATTCCTTTGAGTACCCTTTGGGTTACTCCCTGCAGGCAACAGTGTTTGATTATAGAAAGAACAAGTAGGACATCTCTTTTTAATGTCCTTAGCTTGTTGCCATGTAATGGAAAACTCTTTCTTTAAGCCTTTACTATTGACGTGATTTTTTAATGAAATTCTGAGGCCTGCAACATGCTTCCAATCAATAATTGGTCAATTTCAGTGTTACCTTGTGCTAGAGGACCAGGCAGACCAGTATGTGACTGGATGTGTGTTATGTACATTAGACAAAGCCTATTCCTAATTATGTCCTGTACCTGGATGAACAATTAAGTCAACTCTGTGTCATCTGGTATGAATTCAGCAGTTTTAATATGCAAGATAACTCTTTCTGCATATTGTGAATCTGTAACTATATTAAGAGGTTCTTTAAAATCCCTTAGCACCATAAGAATGGCATATAATTCTGCCTTCTGACCAGAATTATAAGGGCTTTGTTCCACCTTACTCAATTCTTCCGATTTATAACCCGCTTTTTCTAATTTATTTGCATCAGTATAAAATGTCCGGGCTCTAGTTAGTGGAGCATTATGTACAATTCTAGGAAGAATCCAAGAAGTTCTCTTTATGAGGTTAAGTCTATCACTTTTGGAATAATTGCTGTTAATATCTCCCAAAAAATTAGCACAAGCTCTTTGCCATGGTTCATTATCTTCCCATAACTTTCTTATTTCCTCATTAGTAAAAGGCACTATAATTTCTGCTGGGTCTATGCCCACTAGTTGACGAAGTCTCAGTTTACCTTTTATAATTAATTCAGAGACTTTTTCCACATAAGTTTTTAATTTTTTACTTGGTTTATGAAGTATAAATATTCACTCTAAAATAATATCTTCCCTCTGCATTAAAATCCCTGTAGGAGAAATTCTGGAAGCCAGTATGACTAGGATGGAACTAAGATTCGGGTTCACCCTATCCACATGTGCCTCCTGCAATTTTTCCTCAATCATTGTCAGTTCCTTTTCTGCTTCAGCTGTCAATTTTCTGGGACTATTCAAATCTTTATCACCATCTAAGGTTTTGTTTAAATGAACTATTAGATCAGGTGTTATCCCAACAGCTGGTCAAAGACTGGAAATGTCTCCTAACAATCTTTGGAAGTCATTAAGAGTCTGTAACCAGTCTCTCCTAATTTGTGCCTTTTGCATTAGAATTTTCTCTGACCCTATTCTGTAACCTAGGTAATTAATAGAATCTCCTCTTTGAATCTTTTCAGGGGCAATTTGTAATAACCACCTAGGCAAGACTTTCTTTACTTCATCAAACATACTTTCCAAAGTATCTTTATTTGAATCAAATAATAAAATGTCATCCATGTAATGATAAATTATGGACTTGGGAAATTGCCATATCCATGGCTGTCACGCCGGTGTAGCAGAAATGCTGACTGGATGGACTGTTGCCATAGGATCGGGGCCTGCGCTCCACGGAGCTGTGCCCCAGGCTGTCCCTTGGCAATCAGCTGTGGTCATGATGTCACCTGAATTGCCACCTGCACTGACTCGACCTCGCTGCCCTTGGCGCCGATATGGCTGTCTTTTCCTTGCCTTTCTGTTCTTTGTGATTCCTGCATCTTGCTGACAGATCAGACTATTCCAGGAAGTTGCTGATACAAACAAGACTGCTGAAGACATTTTGAGCTCTGCCCCACCATTCATTAAAGCCTTTAAGGAAGTAGCCAGTTCTGGGAATTGGGGGTCATCGTTAGGACAATTCCTTGATGATGTGGAGCAAAAAGAGTTGCTCTTACCAGGAGAAACATTAGAAGCCTTCTGCAGAAAAACAGTTGCAGCAGTCCCTACTAGGCATCTGCCTGGGGGATACGTGCGGTTGCAAACAGGAGGCCTATGAAAGCTTTCTTGTGGACAGAAAAAGACCTAGGCTGATAACAACATCTGAACCTGAGAATCAGGAAGGGAGGAGAGTTGAGGTCAATGGTATGAGACGAGTTTCAGAGAAGTTTGAGATCATGTCTTTGAAATTTCCTAGCAAAATGTTTTCCCAGGAAGATAGTGGCCTTCCGAACTCCCACCCAGGATATTCTGAGCACAAGGTCATTTAGCTCAACCCAGCCAGCCACCTGGTACAGGCTGATAAAGATGGCCTAACTCAAGAACAGTGGCCTCTCTAAAAACAAAAAAAGGCTACTTAAAAAATGTGAGGGAGCAAAAGTCCTTGTACCCATGCCAAAGCATCTTCAAAGATTCTCTTTGTAAACTGTTTTATGCTGTTCTTTTCTATTTTATGATCTGATGATGTATGCCTTTGCCAAGTTCTTTTATTGTAAAAGAATATAAACCTTGCACTGATTGAAATAAAGTTGCAGCAGCATATTCAACCACATTGAATATGTCTGTCTGTCATTTCCTCGCCGATTCCTGAATTCTCCTGAGCCTTCACCCTTGTTCTCCCTCGGTCTGTGGTCTCCATGAGAGGCGGTCCGTGGCAGGAAATCGCTTAAGAATTATTTCCAATGGCTTACTAACAAAATATTGGCACAATGTGGGACTATTGAGCATCCCCTGTGGGAGGACAGTCCATTGATATCTCCTAGTAGGCTGAGAATTATTTTAAGTAGGCACTGTGAAGGCCAATTTTTCTCTATCCTTTTCTTGCAAAGGTATAGTGAAAAAACAATCTTTCAAATCAATAACTATAAAAGGCCATCCTCTTGGTAATAGAGAAGGCAAAGGAATTCCAGATTGTAGCGGACCCATAGGTTGAATTACCTTGTTGACAGCTCTTAGATCTGTCACTATTCTCCATTTACCAGATTTCTTTTTTACAACAAACACAGGAGAATTCCAAGGGCTGGTTGATTTTTCAATATGGTTAGCATCTAGTTGCTCTTGTACCAGCTGTTCCAAAGCCTGTAATTTATCTTTAGCTAGAGGCCATTGTTTGATCCATTTTGGCTTCTCAGTTAGCCATTTTAAAGGTAGGGTTGTTGGTACCTCTAAAGGTTTGCTATTTGCTGTATGTTCTTGTACAGCCTGAATGACTGGTGACCTTTTTCCATAATACCTCATTATATCCTTCCCAGAATTGTGAGTTCCTGGAGCTACAGGAATCTTAATCTGGGTATTCCATTGCTGTAGCAGGTCATGGCCCCATAAATTTATTGCAATATTGGCTATATATGGCCTTAGTCTTCCTATTTGCCCTTCAGGCCCTATGCATTCCACCCATCTCATGCTTTGTTTTACATGAGATAGGGTTCCAATTCCCAAGAACTGAACATCTACCTCTTGAAGAGGCCAATTCGAATGCCAAGATTCTGGAGTAATAATTCTTACATCAGCACCTGTGTCTAATAAGCCTTCAATAAAAATGTCATTTATACAGACTCTTAGCTTTGGGCTTTGATCGTTAATAGAAGTCTGTCAAAATATACGTTTACTCTGTGCTACTGGATTTTTTGACTCATTCTCTACATGTAATTCATCATTTAGACCAGTATTACTTTTTATGGCAGACCTTGGAGTTTTCAATTTTCTTGGTGAGACACATTTTTCACTGTAACTGGGAATGACTGGGCCACTTTTGGCTTGGGGGCCTGCGAGATTCCCCTCAAGGGTTTTCCTGATGGTATTGGGTTGCCTTATCTGTCTGTTATTGACCTGCATTTGTTGGACCAATGTCGGCCATTACTACATCTCCTATATATACCTGAAGGCAGAGGTCTCCTACTTTTGTCATTCCCAGAGGAGATATTATTTCTAGAATTTCTTTGCCTGCAATCCCTTTTCAGATGTCCTAATTTACCACAATTAAAACATTTGGTAGTTTGATGTCTCCTCATAGCTTTGGAAATCGCTTCTCCTACCCAAGATTCTTCATTATAGCTAAACATCTCAACATTCATCATATGCTGAATCCATTCTTTCATAGGTGCTGATCTAGACCTTAAAGGCCCAATTATCTTTTTACATTCTGTATTTGCATTTTCAAAAGCTAGAGATTCAAGAAGTATTTGTCTAGCTTCTGGGTCTGTTACCCCATGTCCAGAGCCTTAATTAATCTTTGCACAAAGTCAGTAAAGGGTTCTCTCTGTCCCTGCCTAACCCTGGTATATGATTTGACCCTTTTTGTTGGATCTTGTATTCTATTCAAAGCATTCAAGGCTGCTTTGTGGCATAAGGACAGTATTTCTTCCTCATAAAGAGCTTGGACCTGTGGATCAGCTATGCTCCTACACCAAGAATTTGATCCTGGGAAACTTCCACACCTTTTGCTCTTCCTTGCTGTTCCATGTTTGGATTCTTCTCTGAAATAAATTCCAAACATCAAGGAAGGTCCATCATCTAAAACTGCAGATACTAACTGAGAGAAATCATGTGGGTGGTAGCTCTGACATTAGAAGCCTGAGTCCTTATCATTTCCTTAACAAATGCAGAGTGCAAGCCATAATTAACGACAGCTTGCTTAATTTCTTTTAAATCATTCATTGCTATTGGCATCCATCTAGCTTCTTTAACTCCCTTTGAGCCTTTAGAAGTTGACACTTTTTCAGAATAAATTATAGGGTATGTCTTTAGAACCCTGGGTAAGCCAGTTCTAACAGCTGGTGGTGGCATTGTATCCTGTCCTTGTGCCTTCTTACTCTGTTCACCAACTCCAATAATTTCTTCAATCATTTCAAATCTTTTTATCATTGTCTCTCTTAAATCCTGAATCTCCTGACCTACCTGTGTTTCTAGGAATTTCACTAAAGTATCAGTTTTTTGGTTCCCATTCTGGAGGTACATTCTATCTGTTACCTTATCAAAACTTTGTGGTAACGTCTGAACATCAAATTCAACAGCCTGAACCCTTTCAGGTAACTTCCTAGTACCCTTGGATATGGAGTCAATTTTGTCTATCATAGTATCCACTTGTTCATATAACCCCTGATTTTCAATAATTTTAATCCTTTCAACTAGTTGTTCATTATTAGTCTGTAAAAATCATATCTTCCTTAATGATAAAATATTGAAAAGAAAACTGAAACCTAGTAACAAGTAAATTAATGTATCCCCATAGTCATATAAACCTTGCATGACATAATCCATTGTATTAATAAAGAAAACAATAAAATTGGTGTTGGAAACAAAAACTACCATATTACCTATTATCTCGTAGGCGGCGCTGTTGTCAAGTCATGATTAGAACCACTGCAAAGGTGACGAAAACGGGGTCCTGTTTCAGTGTTCCCCTTAGTATTTGTTAAAACTAGGAAATATAAGTTGCTCAACAAAGAAAATGTAATTAAATCAATTCCATACACGGAACCAGAAACCCAGAATCCCGGGGTAGAGAAGAGCAACCCAGAAGCCGCATATGCCTCCACATGATGGAGTCGCCCAGAGGGGTTGCAGCTTTTGGCAACTGCTTGCTTTCTGATTCACACCACTCAAGTGTCGCACTTGCAAGGGAGATTTAAAAACAACTCAGAAAAGAGCAAACCAGGTGGGCAGAGACTGTCCCGAACCTGTGGAACTTGGGAGGCATGGAGTTTAAATCCACGTGGGGGCTTGAAGCCAATCTGAGGCGTGTAATGAGAAAATATAAAGAATTGCAGCAAGAAAAGCCACTGTGTGATGGTTTATATTGAACTGCTGGCTCCACACACAGGGCACAGGCTGCAGCTGAGGGAGGGCTCGTGACTAGCTGAGATGGCAGCAGACAGCTGAGTGGTGGGGGGAGAGGGGAAGGGGGTTCTAGAACCAAACGTTGGGCGCCAGATGAAGGCATAAGTCACAAACAATCCCACACCAGTTTTGAATTATGATTAATAGAATGGTTATTTATTCAAAAGGGAAAAAACTTACAGATTACCGTCCCAAACAACAGCCCCTCTGCGTGCGATCAGGAAAGAAGTCTAGGAGCCGGAAGTGGAGCTGGAAGCCAGAGAGAGAATGGAGGACAGCCGCTGCTTTTTTAAAGAGAGAGAGACCACGCCCCAGTGGACTGGTATCTCAGTGGCTATTGGCTGAAGGAGCGGAAGGAGCTCCCGCAGCAGGCAGAGAGTGCAAAATACCTACGAAAGGCTGTCAGAGCCAGAATAGGATCCACAGACCTTCCTTACCAGAACAGAGAGCTGTCAGTCTTTAGTGTCAAGAGTCCTGGACCCCAGATGAGAACTCTAACACTGACTGCTATCAAGAAGCAAGTCAAGAGCCTTGGTCCTTCCTCAAAGCAATGTGCCTTACCCTCTCTGAGGAGTGGATGGTGGGGGTGTGAGGGGGGAAGAAGGTGGAGGGAATGGGAGAGGGGAGGGTGTGGGAACTGGGATTGGTATGTAAAGTGAAAAAAGATAGTTTGTTTTCTTTTCTAAAAAAATATTATTCTTTGTGGAGTAAAACAATATACATATATTCATGTGTATACACATATGTTTTCCAGCATGTCTATATCCATATATTGCTTACATATATATGTAATATAGATTTTTATATAAATGATAAAATTTTGCTTTTGCTTTAAGGCACTGTGTCTTCTAGTTTGGAAAATGAAGTGAGAGTTAAAAAAACACATGTCCTATCATACATATTCTTTGTATTGAATGTATTTCTACTGTTGTATAGGGGTTTTTTTTATTAAAAATTTCCACCTCCTCCCATTTTTCTCCTCCCCCACTCCCTCTCCTGTCCAAAGAGCAGTCAGAGTTCCCTGCCCTGTGGGAAGTCTCAGTTCCTCCCCCTTCCATCCAGGTCTAGGAAGGTAAGCTTCCAAACAGACTAGGCTCCCACAAAGCCAGTACATGCAGTAGAATCAAAACCCAGTGCCATTGTCCTTGGCTTCTCAGTCAGCTCTCATTGTCAGTCACATTCAGAGAGTCCGGTTTGATCACATGCTCCATCAGTCCCAGTCCAGCTGGCCTTGTGAGCTCCCAGTAGCTCAGCCCTGCCGTCTCAGTGGGTGGGTGCACCCCTCTTGTCCTGACTTCAAAGATTTGGCTGTTAAAAAAAAAAAAGACAAAAATTTTATACCAAAGGACTGCCCTGAACTTGAACACTAGAGGTCGCTGCCAGACAGGCAAAAACAGGCAGGTGTTGTCAAACACAGGGAAGCAAAAACTGCTAGGGACCAAGTCTTCACACATCTTCTTCCTGTGAATCCATGATTCCATCCTGGAAGAGCAAAGGACCCCAGCCACTGACTGCCACACGTTCAGTTACTACACTATTCCCTCGGGCTTTCTCACTGTTCCCTTAATTTGAATAGTCCAGTTCGCAAGTTAGATTGTTCTGTGGTATTCACCTCCAGTCTGCACTGGGAAGTTCGGGAATGTGGGTTGTGGGGCAAAGGCAGTACTTGAAAGGTGATTAGAAAGACTGAGGTGCCTGGGTGTGTCTGGTGAGCGACCATGCTTAGAGAAGGGGAATTGCAGAGTTGCACCTGAGTAAGAAGAAAGGTTGCAAAAAAGAAAATGTCCAAACTCATGATGAAGTGGAGTAGCGGACGTCTCTAAAATCGGGTCAACAGGTACACATGCCATGTTCTTTCCTAAGAGTCACTTATACTCAGCCATGTGCAAGCAGCCGGCCGTAAGGTCCCCGGATCTGCGGAGAGAGCCATATGAGCAAAGTGATGACTCAGCCGGGAGGCCGTTGGTTAGATTTGCATCTGTCGCAGGACAGGATTTATGTTATGTTCTACACCCTCTGGCGCTTTCACCTTCTGAGCCTTTCCTCTAACTGCAACTCTGCATATATTTGCCTACGTTAGCCACAAAGTTACTTTTGATTGATGTGAGACCAGAGCCCATCATGGCCTATCAGAACCGTGTATGTGTGGAGGGAGACAGGGGTTCTAGTAATATACTTGGCATTCTCAGCATTAATTTGATGTTATCCCCAGCTTAATGTATTAGCGTGACCTTCTGTAGCAAAAACCACCCTTAGTTTCCACAACACAGTGCCTGAAATGCTCTATAGATCTGTTTGTATCAGTTTGCACAGCTACTACGCAGCTGGGAAAAATGTTAAGTGCGGGGCGCCATCCCGTCCAGCAGGAATGAACCCCACCAAAAACGAGAATTCCTTCTCTGGTCACATCTTTATTTGGAGCATTCCCTTGAGGAAAATTGGGGGAAGGGACGATAGAGCAGGGACGAGAGAAAGCTTAGAGAGAGGAAGTAGGGTCCCGAGGCATCTGCTTTTAAATGGTGGAGCAGCTTGAACGCTGTCCTGATTGGTTAATGCCATTCTGCTGGTCTGAGCATGTGCAGGCAAGGGTGCAGGCAGGGTTGCTCAGCCCCACGTGGCTACCTCCAAACTGCAGGACCACCTGTGCCTCCAGGTGGCTCCCAACATCTCCCCCTAATTATTGTCTTTAAGAGCAATAAGGCAAAACTATTTTCCAATCTGGTCCCCACCTAGACGCAGCATGCCAAGGATATCTCTGCTCCCACCCATCTCCAAGGAGGGAGAAAGGCAGAATAGAGTCAGTCAGAAAATTGTTAAGAGATAAGAGGTTGCACAGGGTGTTGCTCAAGTCGATGTTGTGAAACAGCTGCTCTTGGCACTGCCCAGAAGGTCATCTCTGCTGTCTCCGCATGAATCTTCCACAGCAGGACACTCAGCATCCACTGGGTCATCTTCTTTATCTCTCTGGTCGGTCTCGCTGGCATCCAGATGTATGTCAGCATTCCTAGAAAAACATAAACAAAACTCTCCTCCCAAATTAAACATTTAAGAGTATTAAAAACTCTCAGTGTAAAAATTCAGCACAATCAGTACTGGAAGTAGGCTGGTTTTGAACTTAGAGACTTGCATGTCTCCGTTTCAAAGAGCAAATCTTGTTTGCCTGTACCAGCAAAATTTTGAATTAAAAATTAAGTGTAAAGAATGCAAGAGAAATCCTTTCTCTGGGGGAAGCTGTCACTGGTAGTGTAGTCCCCCTCTTATGTCTAAAAACCAAAGCAGTTGTCACTGGGAATTGAACTCAGGACCTTTGGAAGAGCAGTCAGTGCTCTTAACCTCTGAGCCATCTCTCCAGCCCTCTATTTAGATGGAAAAACCTCTAGGTAACATTGTTTATTTCACCCGTTGCCAGGGGCAATAGGTAATGATAACCAGGTTGACGCGCCTTTATTATGATAATTAGGACCAGTTCTTTGAGGGAGAATTGACGTCGATCATCTGGCTACTTCCTGCTGACAAAGGGGCGATGTTTGGGGGATAAATGTTTTTATCTGACTAAATTCTTGGCGACAAATGTTTTTATCTGACTGAATTTTTGGCGACCTTGGCTGAGGGCGGCAGCAGCGGAGGGCGGCGGCTCCGTCTCTGAGGCGCGGCCCACCGTGGCCCACCGTGGCGCGCTCCGCATGGCCCAAAGGCATGGCTCCGCCCCGGGCCGTGCGCGGGCTCGCCGTTTATCCCGTAACTGCGAACTGTAACTCAGCCTCACCTCAGGCAATGAATTCGCACCGCCAAGCTCCGGCGAGGGGGGCATCCGCCCACCCGTGGGGGGGCTTCTCCTGCCCGGTCCGCCCGCGCGCAGAGCCCCGTTCTCTGGGAACTCATCTCCGCCCGCCCATGATGCTATGGAAACACAGTTTTTCCGCAGAGCCGATTCAGCTCCTCTCTGCCTTCTATGGCGCCGCTGCTCACCACACAGCTTCCGCCTCAGTCAGGCGAGTCCGCTCAGGTGCTGAAAAAGTCCTCCAAAAACCATAGCCCCGCCAGAAGGCCTCTGATGTCACACGGACTTTAGCCCGCCCGCGACCTGGCTATTCGCAGGCCTCTGCGGACTCCAGCAAATTTTCCGCCAGCAACTGGTTAGCATGGCCACGTCTCCCGAACGAGCTAGCACTCTCCAGTGCAATTTTGCAGTCTCCCTCCTGAGTAGCTGGGATTAAAGGTGTGCACCACCGTGCCTGGCCCACTTCCGTGTTTCTAATCAGGCATTACCGCTCAAAGGCGGGCCGGCTGCCGCCAGCACTCTCAGCACGATCAAGCAGCTTGTCTTTCTCAGTCAAAAATTAAAGTTTTTTGTACGTGAGAGCCAGAGACTGAGCTCTCTAACAAAATTAGGCGAAAATCACCTCCAAAAGCTCTGTGGCTCTTTAAGAATAGGAAAGGCAGTCTTTGAACTCGATCAAGCCCGCCTCCCTACGAGACTGTTGCCTCCAGTCTCTAACAGCGAGTACGCAGGTGGACGGAGAGGGAGCGGAAGCCGCGGTCTCCCGTACCCCATCGTCCTCAAAGTCCCGCCTTAGTTACCTCGCCTTTTTTGCTGCTGTTTACATCCCTCCTGCACTGAACTTAAGGGATTTTTCTTCCCTGTTGCTTTCTGTACCTTCTTTCAGATACCTTAACTTTGATTTTTTTTTTTTTTTGTATTTTTTTTTTCTATTTAGGCCTATCCTTTGAAATTCCTTTTTACATTTCTTTTCCTCCCCTTTCTGGGGATTTCAACCGACGTCACTCACCGCTCCATGTTCTCAGAGTTCTGAAATTCAAGGCTCTCTGTGCTGGTGTCTGATCTTGGCTTTTTCTCCCGGGCTTTCTCAGGGTCCCCCGGCGTAGTTGTCAGGGTCCCTCAGCGTCCCGGGTTTCGGCACCAGTTGCGGGGCGCCATCCCGTCCAGCAGGAATGAACCCCACCAAAAACGAGAATTCCTTCTCTGGTCACATCTTTATTTGGAGCATTCCCTTGAGGAAAATTGGGGGAAGGGACGATAGAGCAGGGACGAGAGAAAGCTTAGAGAGAGGAAGTAGGGTCCCGAGGCATCTGCTTTTAAACGGTGGAGCAGCTTGAACGCTGTCCTGATTGGTTAATGCCATTCTGCTGGTCTGAGCATGTGCAGGCAAGGGTGCAGGCAGGGTTGCTCAGCCCCACGTGGCTACCTCCAAACTGCAGGACCACCTGTGCCTCCAGGTGGCTCCCAACAGTTAAGATTCTGTATTCTATGCTAAGTTTCACTTTTATGGGAGTACCTATAACGAAGACCTCTGCACCTGTCCACACACGTACCTGCAAATTTCCCACAGACCTTCCTGAACCACCCCATCCAAACCCCATCTAAACCTGGCGTTTTGTGTACATGGGATTCACACACACACACACACACACACACACACACACACACACAGAGAGAGAGAGAGAGAGAGAGACAGACAGACAGACAGACAGACAGACAGACACAGACACAGAGAGACACAGAGCGACAGAGAGAGACAGAGAGATAGAGGGAGAGAGAGAGAGAGAGAGGGAGGGATGGAGAGAGAGCTACTGCACAAGTTACTGGGACTGGCATTGGGGGCTGGGTGATTTTATTTTTGGCATAGGAAGAAGCTAGAACAGCACTGAGGACAACAAGGCAAGAGGAGAAAAGATGCAGGCATGTGGTTCACCAGCATTCCCTATTAAATACAATGATCGAACCTGGCTTAATACATTGATACACAGCACCTAACCTGAGATCTGATCAGAAGTTAGCAAAAACTGTTAAAATGAATTAAAAATAATGGTGATTTTTTGTTGCTGTATAAAGAGTTTGGCCATTAAGAGCACTTGCTGCTCATGAAGAGGACCTGAGTTTGACTCCAAGCATCCACATGCTAACTCACAACCATCCACAATTCCAGTGTCAGAGGTTCTGATGCTTTCTTCTGACCACACATACACACATCGAGGCAAGCAAAACCCTCACACATATGAAATAAAATACATCTAAAACTTTTTAAATGATAGCTAATGTTACTGAAGCTTTATCAGGAGGTAGTCCATTTTACTGTTTTTAATATGTATGAGTTCCTTTATTATTTCCAACTTTAATGAATAGGAACTACAACTGTACTTATTTCCCAGATGAGGAAACTAAGAAATGGAATACTAAAGTCAACTTGCCCAACGTCAAACAAAAAAATAGGAGACTGTGAAGGTTAGTATTTCAACTTGATGGGATCTACAAACACTTAGAACACATGCACACTTATGAGGAAATATCTAGATCATGTTAACATAAAGAAGCCCATCTTACCTAAGGTCAGGACCTTTTCCTGGATTGGAATCCCGGACTCTCATCTAGGTTTTAGTCTCTGAAATACTGCTCTTCAGAGCTACCCTGCGTTACCCCTCCCATCCCACACAGATGGGATGACAAGAAGAGAAGAAAGGCAGCAGATTGTGGCAGGCAACCTTATATACTTACACACAGTATATACATTGCAGTACTTAAATAATGCTTACATACATTTTAACTTTCCTGTGTCTAGGATGGGTTTGCCTTTTGCTTTGTAATTATGTTGTACCTCTCCCTCTCTCCTTTCCCTTCCTTCCCCTCCTCTTCTTCTCTCCCTCTTCCTCTCTCTCCCCTCTCTTCCTTTCTTTCTCCCCCTTATGATAGGGGAGTTCAGCCAATCCTTCTGTCAGTGGAGCGTGTTGCCCTAAGGCAAAAGTTTACCTATAAACCTGCCTGGTACACTTCCCTGTTCTCTCTCTCTGGCCTGGACGCAGCCTTCCGGACGGTTGGGATTCTGGTGTAAGTTTTTCCTTCTGTTTTATTAAAGCTGTATCTCTTGTAAGCTAGCCTGGTGGACTTTTAATTACTGATCGCACTGCGTCATCACCCTTCCTCTCCTTTCCTCTCTCCTTCCCTCCCTTCTCTTTTTCACTTGTCAACACAGGACAATACAGTAAGATATCCCCCCTGCCGCCATGCAGGCATTTCACCTTTGGGCTCTCCAGCCTCCAGGACAGTAGGAAATATGTCTTTTCTTTATGAATTATTCCTTCTCTCGAACCCTATATGTGTTTAGAGAAACGAGTGATGACTAAAATGATCTTTTACAAACCCAGTTACTGCCGTGGTTTCAGACAAGCAGCATGGGTCCTTGTTATGACGCGTGGTAAGCCCCACTCCCAAACATACAAGCATTCGATCCTCGCTTCAAAACAATTTTTCCTAGAATTCTGAAATTTCTGAATTTCCTCCCACATTCTCCCCTTCACCATACTAGTTTCACAAAAGATGGACTCCAGGACCCTGGGAAGTCTGCCCTTTCATGCTTCCGATTTTCTTCTCCAAGATGAAGGCTGTGCTGGATCATTCCTGCCTGCCCAGCTTTCATCGTTCGGGACTCATTCAGCCAGTGTATGTACCCTCTGGGCCAGCAGCTGTGGGAATGTGGAAACTGGCAAAGAGCAAAGAGAACAATGTCTCTCTTTTGATACTTTTTATCTTTTACTATAGTGGATCCTGCGGTGAAAATAGTCAGGCAAGGAGTGGGGATAAAGAGGTTGGAGTTTTTGTTTTTGTTTTTGTTTTGGTTTTGTTTTGCATGAAGCGGTTTATTTAGGTTGTTAGCAATTTAGAAAACTGTCCCATGCCTGGTCTCGCCAGCAAGAACCACGCGGAACATTAGGATCCTTCTGCAGAAATAGCTTTAATACTTTTTGGGAGAGAGAGTATCAGCCAACATGGCCGGGGACCCCGGACAAGGTGAACCCAGCCCTATATAAAGGAAGCAGTCCTTGCTTCGGACGTGTCACTCTTGGATAGGTCAACTGTCCATAATCCCAGGTGAATGCCTCGGGAGTAGGCGGGGACAGCAGTGGGAAATTACCGAGCACATGTGCGTTCACCTGGCGGTGAAGCCGGATGTCAGCGCCATCTTGTGATGGAGAATGTGGCTGCAGCCCTCTACAGAAAACCAGTTTGTGAGGCTACATCCCACTGGTCAGAGAGAACTGAGCTCTCAGGTAGCCCTGGAGTTGAGGAACAGCTCTGATCTTTGACAAAATCTGCCAGTCCGCCATTTTCTGATCAGCCTTGCGCTGCTCTGTAATCTCGTACCCCTCCCTCTGTGTCAAAGATCTCTGCTTCCTGGAACCTGGACTTGCACAGCTGCTTCTTCTTGAAATAAATATCAGTCAGGTGTTTGGGGATTTTAACCTTAACTGATATCAACTATTTTAGAGTGGCGATGACAAACTTCTGGGGTGTTCTTTGCAAAGGAACTCTGTTGAGGGCAAGAGGTCCTGTCACAAGTAGCAAGCCGCTGCCCAGCTGCTTCAGGAAAACCATTCTCTTGCCCCTGCAGTGCCCGGTGGGGATGATTGGAACAGTCCCAGGAGTGATGCTGGCATGCGGCCGTCTCCCATGCTGACTTGAAGGGCTCCTTGCTGTGGCTTCCGAGACACATCTTTGGTAGGATAGTGCTTGGGCCTTTTTTTGAAGCTTAACCACTGGGTACCACCGTTCTTGTAGCCATCAACCGGTTTAATGACAGTAGCAAGGACTTCTTTTTTTCTTCTTCTTTTCAATCTTGGTTTTCACAGCTGAGTATTTTCTTTTGTATAAGACCTTTCTGGAATACAGAGTAGACCGGGAGTACCTGCCAATTCTTTTAATCAAGGCAGGGTTTCAGCTTCGAGGGGGTTTTTCCTTCTTGGGCTTTTTAACCATAGGGTCATCCTTTTTGGCTGCACCAACGGCAAGGCACCAGCAGCAGGGGCATCACTGCCAGCCTTCTTGGCTGCAGGTTTCTTCTGTGTCAGGCTTCTCAGCTACCATCTTTCAAGATGGGGAAGAGAACTAAGGTCCCTGTGACAACTCTTACAGAGGAAAGCATAATGGGTGGCTTATAGTCCAGAGGTTTAGTCCATCATCAGCATGGTGAGATATGGCACTATGCAGGCAGATGTGGTGCTGGAGAAGCTGAGGGTTCTACACCTTGATCCACACAGGCAACAGAAGCAACTGTGTGTCACATTGGGCATAGCTTGAGCATATGAGATCTCAGAGCCTACCCTGGCACAATAACACACTTCCTCCAATAAGGCCATACCTACTCCAACAAACCCACACCTACTTCAACAAGCCCATGTCTTCTTTCTTTTTTTCTATATTTTAAAATTGATTTTTATTGAGCTCAACATTTTTCTCTGCTCCTCTCCCTGCCTCTCCCCTTCCCTTCAACCCTCTCCCAAGGTCCCCATGCTCCCAGCTTACTCAGGAGATCTTGTCTTTTTCTACTTCCCATGTAGATTAAATCTATGTATGTCTCTCTTAGGGTCCTCATTGTTGTCTATGTTCTCTGGGATTGTGATTTGTCAGCTGGTTTTCTTTGCTTTATGTTTAAAAACCACTTGTGAGTGAGTACATACGATACTTGTCTCAAAAGTTACCTCACTCAAAATGATACTTTCTAGCTCTATCCATTTGCCTGCAAAATTCAAGATGTTGTTTTTTTTTCTGCTGTGTAGTACTCCATTGTGTAAATGTACCACATTTTCCTTATCCATTCTTCGGTCAAGGGGCATTTAGGTTGTTTCCAGGTTCTGGCTATGACAAACAATGCTGCTATGAACATAGTTGAGCACATGTCCTTGTGGCACGATTGAGCATCCTTTGGATATATACCCAAAAGTGGTATTACTGGGTCTTGAGGAAGGTTGTTTCCTAATTTTCTGAGAAATCACCACACTGCCATCCAAAGGGGCTGTACCAGCTTGAATTCCCAGCACCAATGCAGAAGTGTTCCATTTTCCCCACAACCTCTCCAGCATAAGTTGTCATTAGTGTTTTTTATCTTAGCCATTCTTTCAGGTATAATATGGAATCTCAGAGTTGTTTTGATTTGCATTTCGGGATAAAGAGTTTTTAGAAATTAGGGAATGATGCTCTGTGTGTGTTGGGGAGGGGGAGCCTTAATAGATCATGAAGAAGAGATAGCTACATGGATATCTGAGGAGCAGAAGAGAGACATTTCACATAATACAGAAGATGGAGGTGAGGGTGTACTTAAGAATTCTCGAACAGTAATGACAAGTGTGAAACAAGCCTGAGAAGAGGACATTATGATTGGAGCCAAAGCCATCAGGTATGTCCTGGGGACTCTAGAAAAGACCACACATTTTGTTCCAAGATATCTGGGAGACAAGCAACAAGAAAGGAATAACATAGGCTGAGATGTTAAATGTTCCTCTTCAGTAGTCTATTGATGGGTTCAGAGGGCCAAGACAGAGACAAAGAGGCTAATTAGGTAGTGTTAAACATACTGCAGGTGATGAGATGTGTTTCTCATTTTAGGCAGAATTAGTACAGAATTCTGTATTTTGTAGTGTTGAACGTACTGCAGGTGAAGAGATGTGCTTCTCATTTAGGCAGAATTAGTACAGAATTCTGTATTTTAGGCAGAATTTGTAAGGCATTTTTTTTGTTCCCATGATGAAATGCCTGAAGTAATTAAAAGTATGACAAAAGATTCATTTGGTTCATGTTTTTGGAGACTTATATTCAAGAGTAGGCGATTCCATTGATTTGGGCCTCTCAGGGGGCAACTGCGATTGCACCAGATGGCGACGGTAGAGAGTGCATGGTGAAGGGAATGCTCACAGTCATGAGCCAGGAGAAGAGTGAGATGAGACTATTGCACTTTCCATCCTCTTTGAAGCATTTGAATGCCCCAAACTTAAGAAGCCCCCATAAGGCCTAAGCTTTCACAGCACCTCCCAGTAGTATCACCTGAGGACAAAAGCTTTACCACATAGACCTTTGGGGAACACTACTCATATTCAAACCAAAGCACAGAGCCCATGGAATTTGCTGAGAGCTGGATTTGGGACAGAGTGGAGTTATGGAAAATCACAAGTATCTGGCCTGAAAAGCTGAGTGACCATGGCAGCAATGAACTGAGATAGAGAAGACACTTCAGGTGAAATAGGAGGTCCAGAGTGAGAAAGCAAGAGTTGATTTAGTACATAGGAAACTTCAGATGTGGGATAAACCTCCCCATGCAGATGCTGAGAAGTGACTACATGTACAAGATTTGAATTCAGGAAAGATAGTTGTCAAACTGAATGTGTTAGATCAAAAGATTGGGTAAGATTGCCTAAGACATTGAAATAAAGAAATAATTAAGCTTAAGACTTAACCTAGAAATATTTCACTTTTTATTGATAAGAGAGAATCATAAGAAAGAACAAAAGAGAACAAGACAGAATGGGATCTCATGGACAAGAAGGAGTGCTGTTTCTTCTAGCTTGAGTTAGCTTTCAAAGGTAGTTTACCCTTTATCTTAGCCTAGTCTTTCTTTTTCAATTTCTCTCCAAGTAGTCCTTGAAGGGACACCTCAGGACTTTTCAGTGATCTAATTTGACACTATCTGGGCCTCTTTCCCTTTCAAAATTCTCTCCATATGTCACAAAAAAATCTTGGTCTAGTCAGTTACAGGAACAAGGAACAAGTTATGTCATGAATTACCCAAGCCCCTTCTGGGTCAATTCATATGAACAGTTTCTCTCATATCTTCATTCTGTTTGCCAAGAATTTCTGGAATCATAATCACAATGTTTTATAACAACTATTATTCCTTCCACTGTCCTCATCTGTGTGGTGTGTTGTGAAAACAAACAATACTCAAAAATGTGTATTATAGGATATGATATGATAGGATTTAATGTCACTGCCTGTGGGTCCTTATTCTGGCTTTGCTAATGAAATGTTTGCTAATAAGACATATTTAGAAAAGAACATCTCTGGCTTTTAACTGAGCTGTCAAGATTAGTGAATAAGTGTCAGTCTGTGAGCCAAATTGGAAAGATATCTAGGTAGGTCTTTGGAAGGTGATAGATGACATGACCCGAAAGCTCTCCAGAGAATAAACTGAGTAAAGCTGGCTAAAGCCTTGAGAAGAGGCAGGTAAGAGCCAAAACATCTCCAATTTGATAGCAAAATAAGACAGAAAATGGTAAAAGTAGAACAGAGGCATTTCACGTCCCAGGCGGATTGGTGGATTTGTGGATCTCCAACCTTCGAGTGAGAGAGAGGGAGCAAGTCACACCCAAGAGCGAGCCTCAGAAAACCTGCCCTGTACTCTCACTAACGGACGTTTTGTTGTTTTTCATGCTTTTACTTTTCTTGAGATATTGTTCGTTGATGGTTTTATCACCAATATGGTGAAGTTTAGTCATCTTCGCACCTATCGCCCGCTTGTCCACCCTCCTCCTGCTTCCAGAGAAGTCACACTCTTACTTTCACGTCTTTTGGTGTGTGTGATTTGCTGAACTTAATTAGGGTTACCCGCATGAGCACTGGGTGGTTATTAGAGATCATCAGCTATTCATCAGTGGTTATCCCCAAGCAACCATTAACCACCAATAGTCCCTTGGGGAGGGTGGGGCTCCGTGAGCATCACCCCTATGCGAGATGAGATGTGGAAGGCCCAAACTTGTGCAGGTAACCCCAGCTGCAGTGAAGTTGTGAGTGCAAGGGCGGTGTCCTGACCAGACGATGTGGTTTCACAGCGTACCTCCTTGTCTTCCAGTTCTTAAACTTCCTCCTTTCCACCCCTTCCTCCTTAATGTTTCCTGAGCCCAAGGAGGTGGTGGTGACATAGATGTCCTGATGAAAGCTGAGCACTTGACCATCATTCGTTCATGAAACTTTGACCGGTTATGAGTCTCTGCACTAACCACTGCCCACAGCTACAATAATCATCTCTTACCAAGGCTGAAGGCACCACACTAATCTGTGGGTGTAATAGGAGTGTTTCGAAGGCAGTTTAACGGTATGCCAATTTAGCATCACAACGGTGATAGGCTCCCCTTGAAGGCCTATGACTTACCCGGCCCACGGTTCTTGACTAAATTTGCAGTATCAAGCATGGGTTCCTTTCCATGAAACAGGCCTTAGATCCAGACAGAACGTAGCTGGTTGTTCCCACCATGATCATGCTACTGCTATACCAATAGGTACATGTTGGCAGGGAGGCCAATACTCTAGTCTGCAAATTTCAAAGCTAGGTAAGATTATTAGTGGCTTTTCTCCTCCAGTAGCCTGCATAGCACCTTCTAGACTGTGAGAGCTAGCCGGCAGAGAGGAGGCTTTCAGCTCAGTCCCAGCTTGATTTCTCTGTGTTCTGTATCCAAAGTGTGTGGTTGATGTCTTTAGCACTAGGTCTTACCATCAAATCCTGGTGGGGGGCCAAGAACAGTGGTGAAGCTGTTCTGTTTTGAGAGCCTCTGGGCCCCTTGACCTCCCTGACCTCAACAACTGTCAAGGTATCTTACAGTTGGCATTGAAAGACTCATTTAATAACCTATGACTTCTGAAGGAAGCATTGCCTCCCCGATACAAGGTACCTCTGTTCAGAGTCTAATTATTACATTTTAAATGAACTTATGAAATGGTAAAGTTTCCAATATTTACTTTTGGTTTTCCCCCATCTACCATTCCCTTCCACCCACTCCACCCTCCCACACTTAGACCATTCCATCCTCTGCCTCCCAGGGTCTACTTTCATTTTGCACTTGTAATAGAAATATTAAAAAGAAAAGTTGTGCTCTGTATTGACATAGATAGAAGAAATGCCAGGTAAACTCTTGACCAGAGCAATGGTGAGACACCATTTCCAAAACACCCTGAGTTAGCAGCTTGGGAGTCCCAGACTGGCCAGGAAGTTCATTTTCAGGAAACAAAAGCAAGTATTGACTAAGAGTATTCAAAAGCCTGGTGCGTAGAACCCCATAGATTGTGGGAAAGAAGCGTATACAGTATCAGTAAGGGAATGGGAACAAAGATCCAAATGGCCCAGCAAACGTTGGAAAGGACTGTCCAGGGCACTTCCCATAGATGAGGCCAGCATCTCTGACCCAGTCTCACAAAGAACCACTCAGTGGTGTAACAGGCATCTGGGACCCCCGGAAAGAACACCAAGAAAGTGGAGAGTGGAAGGGCAGGGCCTCATTCACGCTCACAAATATACCTACACCATGCTCCCCTTCACGTGAGTTTCTCCCTCACTGAACACCTAGTATCTATGCTGGAGGCTAGATCTGTCCTGCTGTCTTCTCTCTCTTGTTCTCACTGTCATTTCTTCTCTGGCGCTCTCTCTCTCTCTCTCTCTCTCTCTCTCTCTCTCTCTCTCTCTCACACACACACACACACACACACACACACACCTTCTGGATCTTACACACACACACACACACACACACACACACCTCTTTTTTTAATCCTTATTTTTGTTTTGTTTTCATGGACATTCCCAAAGAACATAGGCTGACCTATTCTTTGCAGGGTCTTTGTGGCCCAGACTTCTAAGACATGGAGTTCTTTTTGGCAATCGGATTACATTACTTTCCCTTTCCCTTTCTTTTTTCACTCTACCTTTAGCCAAAATTGCCTCATTCCCCACTCCAACCCCTGCCCATATTGTTCCCCCATTCTATTTAGTTTTACATCCTCTCCTTTTTTTCCCTCAATCCAATATGAATCACAAGTCACTCTATTCTTTTCCCTTCTACTCATATCCGTAGGACTTAATATCTTAGTGATTCTGTTCTATTAGTATTAGTTTACTTCTTACAATGAGTGGAGAGTAATAGGTGATCATTTGTCACTTGGCTATTACCATATGTTCTTGGTAGGCTTTCACTCTGATAGCAGTCATTTTTCTTTTGTCAAGAGAGTTTCTACTTTCAGGGGAGTACTGAGGCCTAGTCTGATGCCCCAGTGTCAACCAAGCAGAGGAAAAAAAATACCACCCCAACCTTATTACAACCCATTCACTCTTGACCATTTTGAATATTCTTGTTTTAAAAAAGTCCTATTTTTAAAAAATTCCAACCAGCAACCTAACTTGGATGATCCAGCCTCAATACAACAACACAAAAGTACGAGAAACCAAGACAACATAGCTCAGTGCTCCGAGGAAAGCAGAGGAGGTAGGAGATTGCGGCGGCTGCTGAAAGATGAGGAAGAGGCAAGATGCTCGCAAAAGGAGGAGTCTGAAACCTGGGGCTGCCTGTCCCAGTGCTGCGCGTCCCGGTGCTGCGCGTCCTGGTGCTCCGTGTCACGGTGCCATGGTCGCGCTCCTCCGAAGCTGTGAAGCAAGGGACAGAAGCGAGCAAAGTTCACATTCTAGGACACACCGGGATTCGTGCTTCCATTTTCCAGCTCTGGCTTCTCCTTGCTCTTCCCCTGCCCCCCACAGCGCTACTCTCGTGGATTTTCTCCTGCCTTCTGGTTTTATATCAAATTAAACCAGAATTTATCAAGCATCACTCCTACCCACTGGTCCTAAGGACGCATGCTGGGCAGTCTCCACTCGTCCCTCCGTCACACCTTCCATCTTCTTTTCCTATCATCTCCCCATTTGTATCTTGAAGGTGTAGCTCTTGTAAACTAGAGACTTCAGCCTTGAGTTTGTCTTATCTGTTTTAGTAGTCTTTCCTTTTAATTAAATGTTTTGTCTATTTATACTTAGTGCAAGTATTAGTATAGTCGGATTTAGGTCTGGTATTTACTGCTTGATTGTTATTTTTGGTGGTTTTTTTTGCCATTTTTCCTTTTACTTAAAAAACATTAGATTTTTTTTAAAATAATTTACTTTTAGTAATGCCACCCACTGTTGAACTTTTAAGCACTCTTATCTGCATTTTTTCCTTTGTATTTTCTCTTTATCAACCTTTGGGCACACCTCTAATGAAGTGTTTGAATCTTTCTAAACTTTTTTGGAGATTGTCTCACTATGTAGCACTGGTTGGCCCGGAACTCACTATGTAGGTCAGGCTGGCCTCCAACTCACAGAGATTCCCCTGCCTCTGCCTCCCAATGACCAAAATTAATGTCATTCAGCACCATTCCTGGTTTATCTTCCTACTTTTTATTGATATGGAGGATATATATCTCTATAGATACAAACATTGTAAATATCTTCTCCCACTCTTATGACTGGTTCTTGTATTCCCATAGCAGTTTCTTTTGGTTAAAATACTTTTCTTTGGATTTACTTTTAATGTTATTCATGCATATGTGTATGTCTCCGTATGTGAGTATGTCATGTGTGCAAGTGGTCTCTGAGGCCAGAGAAAGATGTCAGATCCCCTGAATCTCCCTATGTCAATCCTGGGACTCAGGTTCTCTGGAAGAGTAGCAAGTGATGCTAACCACTAGGCCATCTCTCCAGCTCCAAAAGAAGTCTTTGATATTGTTGTCACAGGCCTACACTATAATTTCTCAACTGTTAAATAGGATTTGTGGGAGAATTTCATTCACAGGGTTTATGTGAAGAATAAAAAAGACAGTGTGTGTACTCTTCGCATAGTGACTGGCATTTAGAAAAGCTTATTAAATTTACTATTCTCTCCCTACCATCCTCCCTGCCCCCATCTAACCGATTTCCTGTTTCTGAGTCTCTTAGATGTTACCAGTAACATCTGTCATCTACTAGTGCACGTGAAGGGACCCACAGACCCCAAAGCTTCAGGATCTCCGCAACACAGGGCAATAGCAGAATAACCAAGAGGAGTTCCAGTGGGAGCCCAGCACCAATAGTGTAACAGAAGCCAGAAGCCTCAAACCAGATCAATGAACACTTACAAGTAAAGACATGTGGAAAAGGGCTTACTGTGTGACTCACTGTGTCACACTGCAGCTTCCGTGACGAGACTGGTTATTTTTCCTTCTCTTTCTTTTTTTCTCTTTCTCTTTCTTTCTTTCTTTCTTTCTTTCTTTCTTTCTTTCTTTCTTCTCTTAAATTTTATTTTATTCTTTTTTGGGAGGGGCGGTGGGTTGCAAGGCCAGAGGGTGGATATGAAGGGACAGAGAAATAAATGGGATAGATGTGCATGATGTGAAAGATGAAATAAAAAGAAAGAAAAAAATCCCCCCAAAGTAGTAACAGGTAAAGTAAGAAAAACATGCCATTTCTAATTAAAAATTCCTACAAAGCGTGTGATTCCTTACCTGTAACAGAAAATAAGAATCTTGTCAATCATTTTTTCCTTGCTTTTGGAAATCTATTACTGTGACTTAGATGACTCACGCTAACGTGACTCCTCCTACCTCATTTAAATCCTAGCTGGAGGCTAGAGAAGTCTGATGCCTTAGGGTGAATGTGGGTCCTCTGAGTGACTGACAACCTGACGTCGATATGGCTGGTTTCTCCACATTCATCATCTTTACCTCTGTGCTCTGTCAGATCCCAGGTGAGTCTAACCCTCTCTTGTCCCAGTCTCCTGACCTCCTCATCCCGAGATGTCATCCCAGGCTCCTGAGTCTACTCTGGAGCCTCTGCTTCATTTGGCTTTGTAATTAGCCACTGATATCTGGAAAGAGAAGAAAAGAAGCAGCTCTTGGAACTAAGTCCCTTCTGCCTACCCCAGGGAAGGAGAGACAGAAAGAATTGGGTTTTAGAGACCTATGTCCTGATCCAGCTCAGCCAGGAGTTAAATGGAGTACGATAAATCTACCCTGGACTTCAGGGTCTCTCTCTTTTAGGGTCTCTCTCTTTTAGCCTTCCCTCCTTTTGAGAACAACTTTAGAAGTAAAGTTATACAGCTGTGTATTCATTCATAAATGTATTTTAATTAATACATGTCTAAATAGATTTATTGATGGTGCATAAGAATGAGATCAAACAATGGAAGCAACTTTGAATTTGTTCTCTCTTAACCCAAGCAACCCAATCTGCCTCTACTTAGAAAATTAATTAATTATAGGTGCTCTATGTTCACTCACATGAAGTACTGTGTGTCTGCATGATCCTGTCGTAGGTATGATGATAATGAAAGATTTTACTATACCAGTGTTCTCTGACACATGGGGTACCACCAGGAGGGCTCTCTCTCTCTCTCTCTCTCTCTCTCTCTCTCTCTCTCTCTCTCTCTCTCTCATCTTCATAGCTGTCATATCTGTACACAATAAACCTACCTAAAATAACTCTCAAGCCACACAGTGTTCTCAATCCTTTCCTTCTCATACCAGACCAAAATAAGTGACTCAAATCTACAGTCTGTCATGCCTCCTTGAATTCATCAAACCTTGCATTGCTAGGAAGCACCTGGCCCTAAGTAGGTTGCCCTAAAAACAGACTTGTTTCTAAAATACTACCTGAACGGAAATGGTGATCAGAACTAGAATTTAAAGAGGAGGTGGGGGAGGGCATGCCAGGGCTTTGAAAAGCCCAGGTGCTCACCTGAAACATCTGTAGTGCCATAGGTATGTAACCTGAGTCTCCTGCTATTCTACTCCAGTAGGCTGTGGGAAGTCTGGGGTTACGTCTCCTATGAATGAAAAGGGTCAGAGATTGCCCTAGAACCCCCCAAAGACAGAGCAGTGGACGCAGTACAGACCCCGGATGCAAGTTTCCTAGTTTAACTTTGTACTGGATTGCTGTGAGCGAGCATCTTTGTGGTTTGAACTTTGCTTTTCTGTGCATAACAGATAGATAAAACTAACTTGCAGAATTTCTGCAATGTTTTAAAGTGCAATATCAAAAGCAAATCGGTTCAGTAATAGTGGCCATTTAAGTTCCTTATACCCCAAGGTACTTTGGGGGCCATCTTCTTACAAACCTATAAGACAGGGACTTAAAGATAAGGAAGCAGACTGGGAGAGGTCGAGTTTCTTAGGGCAAGATCATGCAGTGATTACAAGGGAAAGGAGGAATGGAGTGTCCACAGCTGGCGCTGTCTCCCACACACCAAGCTCTAACCAACAGCTTCAGGTGTCAACCTGACCCTGGAAAGGTGTTCAGGAAAAATGCATTTGAACTGAGTCCCCCGCAGCAAGAGCCAGATGTCATTTCTTCCTTCTCCAGGTACAGGAGCCCAAATCAGGGACTGGAAAGACCGTCAACAAACAGGTCGCACTGTTTGGGGGGCGTGGTGATACCAATGGGATGCCACTCTGGACAAGACAGGAGCGGTGAGGCTAGCTCTCGCAGTCTTTCTGTTCTCACCAGGGTAAGGGGGGCAGCAGTCTGTTCCTCTGAGTATTTCGTAATGGTCTAGTAATACAATGGCTTTAAGGAAAACAAAGATGAGAGGGGTATGGGGGATGGCTGCAAAGAACCAGAAGAAAGACAGAGAAGAGAGCAGGAGACAAACAAGAGGTAAAGAAGCAAATGAGGCAGCCTGGATGTGTCAGGGTGTGAGGGACTGGAAAGTGTGTGAGTTCTGTTGTGTGTGTACCCCATGGTACTGATTTACAATGCAATTTTCAGGGGACATTAGAAAAGAAGTTAGCTAAAGGACCACTCATTTCAAACCACTTGGTTTTTTTGTTTGTTTGTTTTGTTATGGAAGCAGTGTTTTTCACTTATGAACAGAAACATGTAAGTGATTCCACCTTTGGTTGTAGCAGTGAGGAAGCCCCAAAAGCCTTGGCCCTCTGTTCTTTGCCCCTCCCCCTAAGCTCCCCAGAAAGACAGGTTTTTGAGACTCCAGCTGTAGGAAGAGGTACAGGGGAAAATTTTTGCCTTTAGTGCCTTGGTTCGTGGCCTCCCACATCATCCTGAGTCTAGTCACCCTGTCTGGGAAATAGAATGGAATGAGACTAATTATTACCCCCTGAAGATTCCTCCAGGTCTGAGGAGGACTGTCCAATGTGCTGGTGTGTTTGTGGCATTGTCAAGGGCTAGGCTGACAGGCAATTGGAGCTATGCCAGGCCTCTCCCCTGTGTTTTCTTCCTGGGCTGCCTGCTCTGCTGGGGCTGGGGCTGCTTCCTGCTATGTTTGACCCTTTCCTGGGGAAGAGAGAGAAGTGAAACTATGAAAGGGCGCGACATGAAAGTGTCTCAGAGTTGATGCTGCTCCTGACACAAAGACGGAGGGGCAGAAGGCAGATAGCCTCCTGGTCCAGATAGCCTCCTGGTCCAGATAGCCTCCTGGTCCAGCGCCTTCCGCCTCTCCGTCCTGGCTTCCAGGGAGATTTGCAGTGGTGACTGAACCTTTGTCTTACTACAAAATCACCCACTGCTGTTTTGTGAACTATTTTCTTGAATGCCTCGACATGAAATTTGAAAAAAGAAAAACCTTTTCAAAGCGCCTTCTGCTCTTGGTGCCTCCCACCATGCTGTCACCTGTTCTTGTTCTGTATTTGTCAAAATACTTTCAGATCCACATTCACTCTCCCCAGATTCCTAGGACTTGAAGGTGTTTTTCCCTCAGAGAACTGAAACTCAAAATAGTAAATGTTAAAAAAGAAAGAAAGAAAGAAAGAAAGCAAAAAAAGGTCTTTGAGATAGAGGATCTCTACCCCTACCTCTCTCTCTCAAATTGGGGTTCATCAAACCTGGGGTTCATCAAACCTGGACCTCATGTGCATCTGCCAAGGACTCTAACACTGAACTACACCCCTGCCATTTTTGTGGCCTTGGAAAAGTCACTCAACCCTGGTATCCTCATTTATGAAATGGAATGTGTTAACTCTTATCTCCTAAGCTTGTTCTGAAGATCTACAAAGGTAAGTCCATCAGACTGGCTTACAGATACCAAGTGTTTGTCTCTAGACTATGGAGGAGCCGGAATGGGGCCTGGGTCCCTTGACTCCAAATGAAAACAGAGAGCCCTTTTTACCCTGCACTGTCCTGGTAGGAAGAGAGGGCCATCATAGCCTTCTCTGGGCACAGTGATGCCACGACAGGGTAATCTGAGACATAACACCTGTAGACTGGTCATTGGCTAATTCACACACACAAATGACGTGTCCAGACACCACGAAGCAGGGCTATTTCTTATCTGAAAAGTTGAAGTGGAAATAAAGAAACATGTATGTCAAGGTATTCCAGAGGTGTGGCTTTAAATGGGGTTTGAATACGATTTATTTCAGATAGAGAAGCTGAAGCACAAAACAGCATAAAAGCAAAAGCGAACCAGGGACCAATAAGATGGCCTGGCAGGTATAGGCACTTTCCATGCAAGTCTGGCAACCTGAGTTCAAGACCCAGAATCCATGGACAGCTGAAAGGAGAGACCTGACTCTATAGTCGTCCTCTGACTTCCACATGGCACACCACAGCATATGCCCCCCTACATACACATATGATGTACATATGGTGCATGTGTGTACGGGTGTGCATACAAGTGACACACACACACACACACACACACACACACACACAACTGAGGATCAGGAAAGAGAAGAGGCCTGGACACTTGTTGACTGACAGCAAGTGGGTTTTGTGTTTTCCATAGCCTTATAACATTATCTTGGCCTTAGAGCTAAAGCCCCAGGCTTCTCCCAGGTCTTGTGATAACTCTAGGGAAATCACTGGGCCAGAGGAGAGTACCACTGAAGCTGAGCGCTGTCAGACTTACCCAAACCCCTTGACTGCTGTGAAATGAGAGGTCAAGGGAGCACAGAGGAGGCGGGTCACATCATTCCCTGCTGACAGGTGGGAGAGTGGCATCTGAGGGAGGAAGGTGAGTCTTGAGGGACCCAGATCTTTAGGAAGGAATTGGTAGTCATACATTCTCTAGCCAACACATCCCGCCTGTAGCCACTGGGCTACATAGAACCCAAGAAATCCAGGAATGTGGCCTGGCACAAAATTGGAAACATACTTACAACACTATGGGATGCTTCTAGTAACTCTACTATGCAGTTCTCAAGGGCAAAATTTTCAGATGACTGTCATGGCGCAATGTCAAAAGGCTGGGCAGGCTTGTGAGTCCAGACTCCAGGTCAGGCTAAGCCCTCCCCCAGAATCCCCACAGCAGTCATTACTTCCCTTCTCATAGCATGTGCAGTTGCTTAGCTGCTGATTTCCCGCAGTTTTGTAAGCCCTAGGATCATGACCATCTTGCTCAGACCCTCAGTTCTCTCTTTAGCTCCTAGGAAGGTCAAACATACCAAACACGGTCTGCTTAAATATGAGCAAGCGGTAGCACCATGCCTGGAAGTGATGAAAATGATGCAGAGGTTTCATTTCAACTTCGAGCATTTTTAAAAAATGTCTCTGGTTTCTAGATCCCATTTCCCAGTCACTGGGATAATAAAACTAAGCTGACTAGAATTTCCCAACACTGTTTTTTTGTTCGTTAACCCATTATTTAGGAAATGGCACGAAACTGTTTCCTTCAGTTAACTTTCTTTTCCATCCTGAAGATACACTTAAGATAGAACAGTAATCTGGGTATGGTTGCACTTAGGGGGTGGAGGCAGGAAGATCAAGAGGTCAAGACTCTGGAGCTCAGGGGTTAAGAGCAATTTGCTGCTCTTGCAGAGAACTTGGGTTTGATTCCCACAACACATGGTGGCTCTCAACCACCTGTAACTCTAGTTCCAGAAAGGTCTGTCCTCTTCTGACTTTGACAGGTACCAGGCACACACATGGTATACATACCTACACGTAGACAAAATACTGATACGCATAAAGTCAAATTTGAAAACCTAAAATATACTTTATATTTTAAAAAGTGTTCAAGGTCATTTTCCCTTAGTTCCATAGCAAATTTGAAGCCAACTTTGGAAAAAGAAAAAGGAAAGGAAAAATAGGAAGAGGAAGGAGAGAGGAGGAAGAGAATGGATGGTGGGTGCTCTATGGAGCATTCTCCCCACGCCATCCTCCACTTTCTTCCTAACAAAGGACAGCGAATTTCAGATTTTCCTCACCTTGCTCCACATTACTCATATCTGGTGACATTTACCCTGAGAAGTTGACACATACTGTGAGGGAGTGAAAAGGGGGCTTCCTCCTGGCTGAAGCACATGCACACGTGCTAACACACTAAAGCCATAGTCTCAGTTTTGCCTCTTAAGCACCTTGCTATGGTTTAGATGTGATCTGTCACACCCATGAATTTGATACCAAAAGCACTGTGGTGAGGTAGAGGTGATAAAACCTTTAAGAGTTAAGGCCTAGCAGAGGCTGTTAGGTGAAGAGGGTACCATTATCCTGAGACAGAACTACTTCCACTTTCTTGGAGTAAGTTAACTGTCCTGAGAGCAGATTTGTTGTGGTGAGGCCCATCTGTTCTTGGCCTCTTCTGCACAGGGGTGATTTCCCTTCTGTTTCTCTGCCATCTTGTGACCCAACCAAGAGAATCTTCACCAAAGGCTTCACTTATGGTACTGCACACGCTCAGGTTTTCAACCTCCCACACTGTAAGTTATTTTTTCTTTGTAAAGTATCCACCTTCAAGCATTTGTTATTCCTTCAGAAAAGGACAGATACATACCATAAAAGGGAGTGAGTAATACAAATCCCCCAAAACCAATGTGAAAATGAAATTGCTTGAAGGTCCAGGAATTTGACCCACTTGGAGGGCAAGTGATACCCAAACTTCACCTGACTTCAAAATATTTACCCTTTTTGTCTCTGTCGTTGAAATGTAAGAATGAAGGCATCAATTGGTCAAATAAATCAGAGTACATTTGATTTTTGTCTGTAACCTTTACTGGTACTCTTTTCCCATCCTTTGAGATAATTAAAGTAAAGGCAGTCTAAAACCATTCTAGCCTTTGTATTATGGGAGTAGGGAGCTTTTTGAAAACTCAAATTTAACTAGATAATTTGACAAGATTGGAGGTATCCAGAGTATATGAGCACTGACTAAGAAGTTATAGGGAAAATGTTTGAAAATGGAAATTTTTCCAGGAAGAGAAGCCAGTACTTTTGAAGGTTCCCCAGACCTGTACTTAAGGGAGTAGGTTCTGTTCTGTCTGACAAAAGTAAAAATCTTCCTCTTCTAAGAACTTTAACAGCTAAAGAAAGTTCATCGTACATGTTTTAAATTTTTGTGCCTCAGTGCCTTTGCTAGCCCCAGATTTTGTCCCTTAGACTTTTACAGACAGTCACCCCATCACCATCACTGGGAATACTTAGTTGGCCACTTCTGGAAGTCCCTTTCATTCTTCCATGTGGAGTCACATAACTAGTGATGACTGCTTCAGAGTCAGGCTCTACAGGGTGAGCTAAGACTGTGTCAATCAAAGCAACAAAATTCTTGTGAAATGAAAACCCTACAGCAATTTCTAGCATGTGAGGTGAGCGTCTCAGTGCTCCACAACACTCAGACTCACCCTTTTCCTTCTTCCCACACAAACATATTATGCAAGTGATGAAAGCTGTTTGTGGGGATAACCTCGAGTCTACTAATGCATCTTAAATTGGGAAGAGAGGTCATCCTTAAACGTGTCCGCTATTGCTGTCACTACAAACATATAGCTCTCCTCCCATTACCCTATTGATGCTTGTGAGCCACTGATCCTGGATTGGGAAGCCTGTCTCATCAGCTTCATGCTAAACATCTCTGGAGTAATCTGGTCTTCCCAAGAGACCCAGATAGAAACTTCTTTAGTTGTCTCTCCTTACCTCCTCCAACAACAGGAACCTGTCAGGGATGGAGCTGGGCAAACTCTGTTTACCACAGAGTTTGGACTACTCTGCTGGGGGTCTCTGAGAATGTAGTACGGTGGTGGCAGGCAGAAAGGTCTGTTCTCAATGACACCTCAGTGTGGGTGGGGTTCTGCTTCTACTGAACTTGAAGATATGTCCCAGGATCTTCCAAGGACCCAAAGGTTGTGGTAATTTGTAACAAGAGCTTACGTTATGGTTTTCTGTGTCTGCAGTGACAGCAAAAACTTCTGGAACTCTGAAGGAGATGGCTGGTGCCCTTGGTGGAGCTGTGACCTTCAGTCTGAATTTCACAGGAAAACAGGTTGACACTATTGTATGGACCTTCGAGACACTTTCTCTTGCCGTCATATCTAAGGACAAAGTCATAGTGCCTCAAAATCATAACAAAGAAAGGATAGTCTTCCCAGATGGAAACTACTCCATGACACTCAGCCAGTTGAAGAAGAATGACTCAGGTGTCTACCGGGCAGAGATTTACAGTCCATCTCTTGGGTCTCCCTTCACCCAGAAATATGTGCTGTATGTCTATGGTAAGTAGGCTTGGTTCTAATGGTAGATGGTAGGCATACGGATGTAGTGAGCATCCCGATACAGTGGATGTTCAAGTCAAGTTTGGATAATCACAAAGCAAGGATCAGGGAGCAGAGGACTCCTTCACTGATGATATGGCCCATATGTTCTCTGCTTACTTTGAGATTCTCTAAGAGACTGTGCAGTAATCCCAGAGAACCTAGACAACAATGAAGACCCTAAGAGAGACATACATAGAGCTAATCTACATAGGTAGTAGGAAAAGACAAGATCTCCTAAGTAAATTGGGAGCACGGGGTCCTCGGGAGAGGGTTGAAGGGGAGGGGAAAGGCAGGGAGGGGAGCAGAGAAAAATTTGAGCTCAATAAAAATCAATTAAAAAGAGGCTTTCAGTGTAGACAATGGGCACCCTAAGAAGTGACTATCAGTTGGGCGGTGGTGGAGCATGACTCTAATACCATGATTTGGGAGGCAGAGGCAATCAGATCTCTGAGTTCCAGAACAGCCTGGTCTATGGAGTGAGTTCTAGGACAGCCAGAGCTACATAGAGAAACCCTGTCTCAAAAACAAAACAGAAATAACAAAAAAGGTAGCTACCACACAGATAGAAGTCAAAAGTTGGCTATTTGATGTGTGCATGGCCTTAGCCAAGTTACTTTCTTTAAGCCTTAGTTTCCTCATATGTAAGGAGGACAATGGTGCCTACCTTAAGATTATTAGATACAAATTAATTACATTCCTTCCCCTATAAACTTTAAGCAGCTGGGAAATACACACACACACACACACACACACACACACACACACACACAAAATCAGAATGAAGATAAGATCCAGCTATGCCTGTAGTTGTAGCTACTCTGGAGAACTGCTTGGGATCAGGTTTGAGAGGCTATCCTGGGCAACAGTAAGAGAAAGACAGAGAGGGAGAGAGGAAAGAGAAACCACTCAGGAAGTTAAACTTGCAAACCAATCAGCTCTCTACCAGAAAAGTTACTTGTCCTGTGCACTGAACTACAGTTCAGAGATACCAGGAGAAGGAACCCAAGACTAGCTTGCAGGAGCTAGACAAATCACCTTGAGCCAGGCTTATATTCCATTGAGATACTGTGGAAGGCACCAGAGATGAGTTAATCTGCAGACAATCTAGCTGGGGGAAGGATGAAGAGGAAAAAGGTATTTGAACAGAAATATTTAATGGACCAAACTCTAGGATGGGTAAGCTGTTGCTGATATTCTAAGCATAAAGGAGCAGGCACAAGTTAGCGAGAAGTGTTACTCTGTTATTATTATTCTCCCTGAGAGAATAAAGGAAAGTGTGTTAAAGGAAGTCCGAGGACAAGCAATGAAAAGTTTCTGCCTAAAGACTGGGTAGTATTTAAATACAAGTAAGTTCAGTGTTTGCCCTGCGTCTAGGTGTGGTGAATGTCACTACATTGTTGTTGTATGCTTATCTCTGCTGGAATAGTTGCTATTGTTATTCTTGCTATATAGGTGGGGCCAAGCAGACGAAGAGGTCTCTTTCCCAGATAAGAATAAGACATTCTGCTCTGAACTGTGACTTGCTTACCCTTCTTAAATTTACCAGCAAGAGTCAGGTCCAAGGTAAAGAAGGGTAACCTGAAGAAAGTTGAGCTCAGGACTAACTTCCATCCTGTTGTGCTATCTTTTACAGAGTATCTGTCAAGGCCCAAAGTCACCTTGGATGGGCAAGACACCACGAATGGCACCTGCACAACCAACCTGACATGCTCCATGGACAAGGGAGGAGAGAATGTGACTTACAGCTGGAAAGTCGTTGGGAAGGGAGTCAATGAATCTCATGATGGTGCCATCCTCCCCATCTCCTGGAGATTGGGAGAAAAAGACAAGACTTTAATTTGCATGGCCAGAAATCCCATCAGCCAAAGTTCCTCGATCCCCACCCACGTCCAGAATCTCTGTGAAGGTAACAGTCTCCTCTCTCCAGGAGCCTCTGGTTGGAGAAATGTTATCTTCTTTAGCTCTCAGTTTCTATAGAAACAGGCTCCGTGTCAACTAGAGGCCTCTGGGAAAGCAGCAGGCTGGGAGGAATGTGGAAGTTAGGTCCTTTTGCCTAGCTGACTTTACCACACACATCTACCCTCCTCATGCCTCTCTTCATTTTCTCTTTAAAGATGCTGCCAAGGACCTAAATTCACCCAGCATCATCCTATATATCCTGCCAGTGTCAGTTGTACTCGGTCTCTTGCTGGCGATTATTCCTGTTGCTATGCGTACAGAGAAAGGAAAAGGTAAGCATATATGGTTTTTTGCTTCATATATGTTCTCCTTCTTATTCCTCATGCAATACATTAATCTGTGTGCAAGATTCAGTGTTGAAGATATAAAACCAGGAGGTCATGGTCTCTTCCCTTAAGAAATGCACAGTCAACGGCTAGACAGAGAGAGCTCATTCAGTAAAGTGCTTGCCATACAAGTGTGAGGACCTGAATTCAAACCCCAGGACTCATATTATTTTTTTAAAAAAATTCAGATGCAGCAGCATGTACTTGTAATCCCAACACTGGGGAGGTGGAGATAGGTGGTTCCCTGGGGCTTATACTGGCCAACTAACCTAGTCTAACCTGTTAGTTCCAAGCCAGTGAGAGATTCTGTCTCATAAAACAGGATAGACAACACCTGAGAAACAACACCCAAAGTTGATCTCTGCCCTTCCCACAATGCACCTATTCACACATAAATATGAACACACACACACACACACACACACACACACACACACACACACACACACAAAGAAAAATGCATGCCATAGCTGTATGACTTAGCTCCAAAGTAGAAAATGTAGTCCTTGCCTTCTCTCTTGAGGACAGGGTCCCTCTCTAGTGCATACTCCTATTCTTCCTTCAGAAGGATGTGACCCTTCTGATGATACAGGTCATACATTGCTGATTCTTGTAACAGAAGGGCCTGTTTGTTGTTGGGGTTTCTGTCCTGCCCAGTTCCCACAGCCGTTTAGCCCCAAAGAGAATCACAAAGAGTTCTCCATAAGATTATAACTGATTGGCCCATTAGCATAGGCTTCTTATTAGCTCTTGTAGCTTATAATAACCCATTATTCTTATCTTTGTTACCCACATGACTCAGTACCTTTTTCAGCGGGGCAGGTCACATCCTGCTTCCTTGGTGATCTGGGCAGGACTGCAGAAAGAACTTCCTTCTTCCCAGAATACTCCTGTTCTCATTGTCCTGCCTCTATTTTCTGTCTGGTTGTCCCACCTATACCCCCTGCCTGGCGACTGACCAATCAGTGTTTATTTAAAACATAATTGATAAATAAAATCTCTTCTCCAAAGTAACATACATTTTGACTTCAATTTTGAAGTCAATGTCTTTTCAAAATAACTACCTTAGGTTAATTTAGCAGCATTTATATTCAAATGTATTTTAGCTGCTTTTGTTCCTTTCTCAGCCATCAAACAATTTAACAACAACATAACATTCAGTATCCAGACTCTCTGTGTATTTTTCATCTTTACATGGCTTTATTTTAATCTCTATTTTCCTTTGTTTTTTTTTTAAAGAGGGGGAAGTAGTGCAGGACAATCATCTATATTCTGTCAATTATATTTAAATAAATGCTGATTGGTTGATAGCCAGGCAGGAAGTATAGGCCGGAAAACCAGACAGGAAGTAGAGGTGGGGCAATGAGAACAGGAGTGTTCCAGGAAGAAGAAAGCTCTTTCTGCAGTCCTGCTAAGATTATGGAAGAATCAGGATGTGATCTGCCCTGTTGAAAAAGGTACTGAGCCATGTGGCTAACATAGATAAGGATAATGGGTTAATATATATTATAAGAGCTAATATGAAGCCTGAGCTAATGGGCCATTCAGTTTATAACTTATGGAGACCTCTGTGTGATTTTCTTTGGGACTTGTCAGCTGTGGAATCTGGGCAGGACAGAAACCCCAACAAGCAGCCCCTCCTGCTACAGATTCTGCTCCTTTCCAGCAAACAATGGTCTCCCTGCCCTTCCTATCCTTATCCCTGTCAGAGCCCCCAACTAGATTGTCTTCCATACTCAATCAGCATCAAGATTCCTCTTTCCCCTTCACCTCAGGATAGGCACATTCCTCTTGGACAAGACTTTCTCTGTCTCTCTACATTGTACCCCGTCCTGTATCCCAAAACCTTTATTTGTTTCCCATCCTCCTACCAGCACTATCCATGGTGGGGTAAGAGTAGACTGTGGAGGAAAAACTGCAATAATAGTTGAGTACAAATGCAGACTTAGAGATAGTCTTTGAGATATTCTTTGAGAATACCTCTGTGCGAGGCATTCTGGGAACGTTTCTGACTTCCTCTGCTTCTCACTATAGCCACCTTGATTTGGAGATTTGGAAGTGGAATGACAAGTGGCTAATTCATCCTGATTTGTCCATAATTTTCTCCAGTTTAATACTGAAAGTTTTCTGCCCTATAAAGTGTTTCCATTTTAGAGTGACTAGGATGGTTGGTCACTCTGAGTAGATCATCCAGGTTTTGTGGGCCAGGGGAGATTGTGAGCGGTAAGAAAGGCAGTATTTGATTCTCTAAACCTGGTTTCAGTTTCCAAGGAAGACATGGAGAAAGTGAACATCCGCCAGAAAAAGCCAAACTTCTGTTCCCACTTGGAAGAGAATCCAGAATATGACACAATCCCTTACATGAATGTGAGTCCCTTTCCATTTTTTTCTGTAATCAAATCCATCCCTCCAAGGCTTTCCTTACTTCACTGAGACTACCCTCTACAAGACTGGGTAGCATGGGAAAAGGAAGGGGATTAAGATGTGGTCTTTGACTTCAGTCAGTCTGTCTCCCTCACACCTTAACTGATAGCCATGTAGAAGTTGGTGAACTTTAGAACCCTTGGTTCTTCCCCAAACCTGTACCACTCACGTGAGCAGTTCCATGAGTCACCTCTTCCTTTTTGCAGTTGATGATGGTGGTCTTTGCTTCCTCACAGGAGGTTGAAAACTGGTCTGCTTTGTAGCCTACTCAACTTACTAAGTCAAAATTTATCAGCTTGTCAACCCCTTCAGGTTACACCCACAGAAACTGCAAGGCTGCCCTACATGGTCAGGAAATAAACTTAAACTCACCCAGGATGTTTTTTCCTTTCTAATCATGAGTCTTTGTTCTTGGTATTGCTTTATTTTGGCTCATCGGGCATCCTTACTGTTTCACCAAGAGATCTTGAATTACTGGATAAGTCCATTTTTAACATGGACACTATAACTTCATGTTAGCCTTTAGCCACCTTAGGTGACTCATAGTTCGTGAGATATATCTCAACATATTTCGAAATCCATTGAAACATAATACAAAAAGTAATGTGATAAAAATAAATAAAAATATGAATAAAAACACAATGATTGTCTTTAAAACTGATTAATAGGCATTGTTAAAGCAGTTACTAACAAGAGAACTTCTCTGCTATCCCAGAACCTTCTTTTTCTTCTCTCTGTGTTCTCTTACATATACTTTGCTTTCTCTGGATTGTATGTCTCCATGTTCTTGTCTGTGTGACTTAGAAGTTAGGTGATAATTATGTTTGTTTGTTGTTGGTTTGTTAATAGGAAACAAATATGGAAGAGATAGCAGCAAACACACTTTATTCCACCGTGCAGACTCCCAAAGTGGTAAGAACCTTTATGGCTGACTCACATCCTAACTGCCAATCCCTTTTCTGTGGCTCATGTTCAGATTTACATTTCGTAGGGATTCTCAGTTCCTGGTGTTAAAACAGACCCCTGCCAGTCTCTCATGCCTGCCTGTGGTGGCGAGTACTGCTTGTGACGCCAGACATGTTAAGGCCACTTAGCTTTGAGCATGTATCTAGACAGGTTTTTCAGGGCTTTGTTTGAGGTTACCCAAAAATGTAGGAAATAGATGAAAACTGTTTTATTGGAACAAACAAAGTAGGAGGGGGATTCTAGATTGGATTGAAATAGAAAAGCAGAAAGGTTCTGTCTAGAGTCATGAAGCTATGCACAGGAAGAGAGGGGTCATAGGTAAAGACTCTGGAGTAGCATGTAACTGGAGGAGGGAGATTTTCTTGCTCTGTCTATATTACATCTGCTTTTCACCCTCCCTGCCAAACCCCAAATGCGGTAAGATGTATAGCTTATCCCTTCACCACCTGTGCTTTGAAGAGACAGGGGTACCTTTTTGTCTGTTTTTCCTTCCTGTCCAAAAGAATTGAAAAGAGAAGGATATTGAAGATGGTTTTCTTAGTGGCAGAAATGCTTGTGAATTTATTATAAGATTACTCAGTTTGTTAAGCATAGAGAAAGATAAATATATTTCCCTCAAGAATAATCTCTCTCAGCTAAAAGTAAACAGGAGGACTCTATGTGAAGGAGCTATGGGTTGGGTACCTAGAGGATTGAAGGGGAAGGGAGAGGTAGGGAGCAAGCAGAGAAAAATGTAGAGCTCAATAAAAATAAATAAATAAATGAATGCCTGGGATGACAGGTCTTCTATGAGGGTGCTTGGGCTCTGCTCATGTCCAGTGTTCTTCTTCCCATGTCTGCCTGCAGGTGAAGAGTCCCAGCTCCCTGATTGCAATGCCACCTACGTCAAGGCCGTTAAGCTTTGAAAATATTATCTAGACAGCGGGACTCTTTCTTCTCAGTCCAGCTAAACACGAAGCATTCATCATTCTCTGCAGAAGTGGAAACTTCTATCACAGACTGAATGTAAATGCCTCCCCATGCATTTGCATACAGATGGTGAAGGCCAGACTCAAGAAGTTTCAAAGAACAATAACTCTTGGGGATTGGCATGGAGCCCATTCCTATTTCATTTAGTGGAGAAATTTGTTTCTAGACACCACAACACCAATGCTGTGACACAGCCATACTCCTTTTTTTCCGTATTTATAGTAAGAAATCAAAACAAAGAAAAGAAACAGGAAGATGAGGAAAATATGCAGTTTGATAAACAGCATGAATGCATTTAAAGTTGTTGGGAAATTGGGTATACACGAAGAAGCTGCAGCGGTTAAAGAGATGGGCTGCAGTAAAGAGTAACCTCAGACTTTGCACTAGGACAGTAGAAAAGAAACACTGAGAGCAAGGCCCTGTCTATCAAGAACTCCAACTAAAAAGTCCATTTGAAAAGATGTCATTTAAAAGGAAGAATGTGTGAACACAGAGCATCCTACTTCAGTAAATTAGGCTGGAAACGCGTTTCTCCAGATTCACCTGCGTGGGCTCTCAGAACCTGTTGAAGCTCTGACTCAAGGGGGTGTGGCTCTACCCTGGACCAGCTGCAGAATTTGGCAATATCCATATGCTGGTGCCTTTGCATACAGGCAGAATGTAGAAGCTAGAAGCCGCTGAGGCTTGCTCTGAGTATATAACAAGGTTGGTCTTTCTGAGTGGAACTGCCAAGCAACCTTGCATGAAACTATGAAGGCAAAGCCTAGGTTGCAGTATAGACTCCAAGACACTGGAGCTACCAGGAACGTGAAGCATCTGCTGAGAAAACTTCAGGCACTGAATATACCCAAGAAAGATGTCATGTGTGTTTTTGTTAGAATAGAATGGCCATGGAAAAAGGCCTCCCCAAATCAACTGGAAGCAGCCATTGCAAACACCCTCTAATGTAGACTGAGCCCCTACAGTCATCATGCCTTCTGATGATGGATTTCATCGCTGGAACTCAAAACCAAAATAACCTTCTGCCCTCGTGAGTTGCTTCTGTCAGGATTCTGGCCTCAACACAAGAGGACCAACTAATACAGCTTCCTTCCAGAATAAGCTACTTGTATGCTGCTTTGGGCCCTGAGGTTCATTGTTCCACCTCTGAGAACTCTTATCAAACCCAGAGTCTGTATTCCTTCTGTAAATGTGACTGAATCTGTCGGTCCTAAGGGAAAAAAAGCCCAGAAATGTACATATTAATTAAGACCTCAGAACAAGCTCTCAAGTCCCATCCTATTCTATAACTTGAGATCAGAACGATAACAGGAGACTGCTTACCAGGACTGACATGTTCAGCACAAGCAGGTTTAACAGCCCAAAATGATGTATTATTAATGGAGTTAACAGCTATATGCCAGGTACTGTGCCAAACTTGACTGAATTATTCCAACACACTCTGCTCTTGCTTGACATTTCATGAACAACTTTACAGAGAGCCACAGAAACAATGGCTATACAGTCCCAGAAGGCCCGATGTGGGCATGCAGGTGCCAGAGGTCAAAATGCACAAGGATAGGACATCCAGCTAAATCCCTATGTTTGGCTGGTACCATCCCCATTGAGTGTCCATCACTCAAAGCACGTGGTGAAGGACAAGGACCCCTTACCTTTACTTCACTTTTCCCTTGCATGCTCCAAAGGAAAAACCTAAGCTCTGGGCCTTTAAAGGAGCCAATTATTCTCAATAGAGGAATAGCCTGAATATACATGTTGGATCCAGTCAAGGAGCTGGAGTCAAGTGTAGTTGAGTCTGGGGTTTGATGTCTTGAAAAGGTTTACAACTGTTAAGAACTTATGGTAGGTAAAACAGACACATTCCTAGCCCCATAGAACTCACTTTATTTTTTTGGTGTTTTGAAAGAGACATGGGAACACATGGGGCAGTGTGTGTGTGTGTGTGTGTGTGTGTGTGTGTGTGTGTGTGTTTGTGCACGCACGTACATGTGCATTTGATATATTTCCAGAACCAGAACTTATATATCTTGTATGAGGATACTAAAGGGGAACCAGGATTCTAAGGTTGAAGGACATAAACTCAAATAGTTTTAAAACATGGTTTTTTTTTTTTTTTTTAAAAAAGAGGAAGCACGTCTTTATAAAGAAGAAGTATCTGGAGTAAGGAAGCACTTCCAAATATAAAATGGAAGCAAAAACAAAAATAAATCTACCAAAAAAAAAAAAGAGGAAGCCAAGAAACTGGGAGAGGAGGAAGTTTGAGGCTGAAGACTTGAGGGGAAATGAAAGCTAAAAAGCTAAAAATAGGATGCATTTCCCAGTACATGGCAACTCTGTCAAGAGCTAGCCTCTGCCCAGAGCTGTGTAGGCATTTGCCCAAGGCACAGATGTAAATGCTATTAAATATTACAGATCACTGTATTTATTACTCTAATTAAAAAGTAAGATATTATTTAAATAAAATCAGTATGTATTAAGGGAGGTTCCCCCAAAGTTCTCACGAAGGTGAAGGGAAGGGCCCATAGCAGCACTTGGAGGTGAGAACTGTCTACCATGCAGCCAGGAGAAACCAGGGCTTCAAGCTTGTCCAGAAAATAATAATTCTGTAATTTGATTCTTTTAAAGACATTGTGAAATTCACATACAAAAATATGCATTATGTTGCAATTTTCCATAGACAAATTCTGGAAACTCCCTAAGAGTGAGCCCATAAATAAGGTTAAATGAGCAAAGACTTTAAGAGTATAGGGTAGGGAGCTAGAGGACGACTCAGAAGTTATAAGCACCTGATTTTCCAAAGGAGTTTAATCCTCAATACTGAGAAGGTGGCCCACAAGCATCAGTAACTCCATTTCCAGGGCATCTTATACCCTCTTCTGACTTCCATGGGTACCATGCAGGCACATGGTACATAAACATACATGGCAGTCAATGTCTGTACACATAAAATAATGAAATTAAGTTAAATCTTAAAAATATGGTTTATATAGCCAAATATGTTAGACATAAGCTTATAATCTCAGTATTTGGAAGGCAGAGAAAGGAGGCTAGGTATAAGTTTGAAGTCAGACTATATAGTAAGTTTCAAGCCAGCAAAGGTTATATAATACGAAGATCCTGTCAACATTAACAATTATTATTTTTTGTTATTGTTATAAATTTACATTTGTCTAAAATTTTAAAAAATGTAGTTCATGGTGGTTATGTGCTTATAATCTTACCGCCCAGGTGACTTAAACAGAAAGACCACACATTTGAGGTCTACTGGGGCTACAAAAACAACAAAAAATGAAGGTCAAACAGTTTTTATAACGCTAGAAACTGTAACAGTTATCATAAGTGGGAAAGATAACGTGTAGAAGTGAATGTGCTCCGTGAGTACTGTTACACTGAAAGAAACGCCTTGCGTGAAAACAAGCCCCAGCCCAAGCACCACATAACTAGGTGTCAAGGTGTGTGCTATAGTAGCTGCCCTCCAGAAATGTTGGCAGTGGGGTCAGAAATTCAGAATCCTCTGCTAACTAGTTCCAGGTCAGCCTGAAATAAATGAAACATTGTTCAAAATAAATTAAGAAGGAAGAAGGATGGTGGGGGAAGGAGAGAAAAGAAGGGGGGAGTGAGGTCAATGCTTCTCCATCCTTCAATTAATATGGAGTGCATATATTTCTTTTAAAAAAAAACTATGTGTGAAGAAAGCACATTTAACTACTAATAATAGTTTCTGAGGAGAGCGAAAGCTTAAGTGTCTCATTATTTGTTTGTTTTTCTTGTGTGTATTCATTTTCCAAATGCTTTTCCATTTCAAAAAAATGCGTATTATATAAGCAGGATGGAAAAAAATTGTAAATAGATTTTCAGTGAGAATAAGAGTTGGTGTCTGCTAAGAACTGAAGGGGAAACCTGAAACCCACCTGTTAAAAGTGTGGTGAAGGAAAATGGAAACTGCCCCCCTGCGGGAGAACAAAGGAAGACCCTCCCACAGTGATCACAGGAAAAGATTAATTTCGGTCAGGGCATGACTTGCATCTGTGGTGGGTTGTGGGCAGGCAAAGAGAGCTGGGCTTTAGATTCCCCAATCACCTCCCCAATCTCCTCTGTCTGGGAACTAACTCATACAGCAAAAAATTAGGATTAGCATCCTTCCCACCCCACCCCACCACCACCCTCTCTTGCTTTAATTAAACAGGGACTGGAGTCTAGGAACTCAGTATTTCACAATGGTGGGCTCAAAAGGAGGTTCTTTCCTCTTGAGCTCAAGCTGACAGCAAAGGAAACCACCAACTAGGTAGTGCGAAAACTCACACCGCTTCATGGGCCCACCACATACAGCCCTCTGAGTTATGTTGTGTGCAACTTGTGAAATATGAGCCATGAATTCTCGAATATAGAAACCTAATAAAAGGAAGGAGGGGGAGCAAGACTGTATCATTTCAAGAAGGCACTTGCTCGTGTACTCACACATGCATGCATACTTTTATCTGTCCAACAGCACTACTGCGTACCACTAATGTCAGGCACTGTCCAAAAGTACAGAGCATACAACAGTGAACCAGAATAGAGGTCTGTGCCCTCAGGATACTTAAACTCCAGTGAGAGGCCAACATACATAATATCCTTCAAATAACATAGAGTGGTCAGGACTGGTCACCTACAATGGAGGGGCTTACCTAGGACAAGGGAATGGTCAGAGAAACTTCAATTCAATATTGATATGAAATCTAAAGATGAATAAACAAGAAGAGGGAAACATAAAAGGGGCTCCTTGTAGTCAGAGAGGACAGCCAGTGCAATGCCCTGTGACGAGAAGACCTGAAAGAAAAGAAGTTGCTGTGGCCAGTCCATAAAGCTCTGTGCTTATAGAACATAGTTACAGTGAAAGAAAACACTGTAAGGGACAAAGCTCGATGCAGGATAACATCTTAGAGGCTAGTGTAGGGGTCCATGAGAAGTACCAGGATGTGGAATGGGGTGGTAGGATGGATGTGGAGAAAGAAAAAAGGTTTCAAGAGATAGACCTCAGGGACAGGAGATGTCTGCCCCCAGAGCTGCCCTGGGGGTGTGTTCAATGATCTAAGAGAGGAGACAGAGAGATTCCCCTTTTCTAGAGAGACAAAATCTGGCCTAACAGTCATCAAGATTATGGGACTCATTCGCCACTTTGACCTGGGAACCCAAAAAGATTGACCCTCAGAGGAAAAAATTAAACAAGAAATACATTAGCCTTAGCCAAAATCAAGGCATCTGAAAATTGGAAATGAGATTTTAAAGGTCTGATGTTTCTTGTATCAAGGATCATCACTAGAAGAAAATACCATTATTAGGTCTCAAGCCATCCCTGAAAGCTATCTTTCATATGCAGTGTTCATCACACAATTGAAATAACCAGGCACAGAAGGGAAGCAAAACCCCACAAACAAGAACCTCTGAGTGGGGAGAGACAATCCTGACTGCAGCCTGTATTCAGTATCACTTCATACTCAGAGGAGAGGGAGACACTGAAAACTTCTTCAGTTCATGAATCTGTGGACAAATTTTATAGATACCTTGATTTCTATCTGGATTAATTCTAAGTGATCTTTGTGTTTATCGCCATCTGTCAAACTGGCAAACAGAAGAAAAGAGCAAATAAACTGTACAATTATGTTAATAATATTTCAATAGAGTCTTGACTATATATCAAACATTGCTCTAAATATTCTATATGATTATATATATGCATACGCATGATGAATGCATAAGGTACGACTACATTGAAACTCTTTTGTCAAGTTCATGTCTTTTGCAAAGTTCCTGTGGCCTCTTCCACAAGAACGGATTCTCTTGACTGAGAAACAATGCTCAGGATAATGGTCTAGATAGAAAAAGTTTGCAATAAGCATGATAGTAAATTCAACTGCAAACTACACAGGACCTCTTTCATAAGAATGGGTTCTATTGGCTGAGAACTGATGCTCAGGTGTCTGGGGGATTCAGATAATGCCTGACTCTACAGAACAGCAAGGATCACCAGGCTATAAACAACATCCATTCCAGACTTCTGTGTGGAAAAATCCCTTCTGTTGAAAAGCCTGCACATATAACATTCTGGTTTCTCTAGTGCTTATTTGTGAGTGCTAGGACTTCATGTGTGTCTGCAGCTTATGTACACACATGGAGTAAGACTGTACACATACATATGAGATGGGGCTAGGGAGAAAACTAGAAGGTATATGAGATAACAAATCTTTCTTTCAAATGGCCCATTCTTTTTTTTTTAATTCTTCTCTCATACATTACATCCTGACCAGTTTCCCTTTCCCTCCACTCCTCCCAGTCCTTCCATTGCTACCTTCTCTCTCCTTCAGACCCACTCCTGCTGTGGGATGGTCTTTCTGTATGCTGTGAATATGTGTTGCTCTCATTGGTTGATAAATAAAGCTGATCTGGGCTATAGCCAGGCAGAATAAGACAGGATGAGAAAGCCAAATGGAGATATAGGGAGGAGGGTGAAGTTGAGAGAGACGCCAGTAGCCACCCAAGAAACAATATGCCAGTAGATCAGTAAAAGCCATAGCCATGTGACAGTACATAGATTAACAGAAATGGGTTAATTTAAATGTAAGAGGTAGTCAGTAATAATCCTGAACCATTGGCCATTTATAAGTAATATTAAGCCTCTGAGTGGTTATTCGGGAACTGGTGGGTGGGAGAAAACCCTCGGATTATGTACTCCTCCATTTCCCATTAGAGAAGAACAGGCTCCCAGGTACATAAACTGAACACAGCATAACAAGCTAAAATAAGACTAGGGAAACACTGTGTCTAGGAAAAGCACATTCATATCTGAATTTTATCTTCCAGCAAGAACACAGTGCTGCCTTTTCCACAGTTAAATCAGTAAATATAATCTTACCAACTGCCACCACAGGGCTGGTAAATCAACACAGGAAATTCCACTTGGTTCATTAGCAACCTTTTGTTTTGACTTGGTATTGCAATGTTCAATGCAGAATCTCAATTTACTGGCCCCATATCTTTAAATTTGACTTAATTCAACTTTATGCTCCTTCCAGAGGTATCTCGCGCTTAGTCCCATCCTAAATTGCACACTATAGATGAAAAGACCCAGGCAGTTCTTTAGGGATTATAGTGCAACTCCTCATGGGTCCCACTTAATACTTCATTATCAAGGGCTTACAGGAGCTGAACCTAGTTATGGCTCTAGAAGCAAAAGAGCTAGGGATGGAGCCCTTAACTCCTAAGGTGAGCTGGCACTCTCTTGCCTCCCACAAAGCAGTTCTGCTTTTGTGGGTAATACAGCATTAATCCTCTCAGAAATGGAAAGGTTGAGACTGTTGTGTGTGGAGGGTCTTATGCATTGTGGGTAAGAGGCCACTTTCAAAGAGATTTGCTTGGTTGGTGACAGCAATTCCAGAGGCACTTTTACTGATGCTGGGGAAGGCTCCTCCATTAGCAAAAAGCACTCTTTAGAATTTAGGAGCTCTGTGCCCACAGCTTTTATCAGGCGCTTCCCATACACTCCCATCCCAACCCACAAAATTCCATTCTTCCAAGCAGTACCTCATTTCTACAACAGACACCCTGCAGGTAGAAAGTGTTCAATGAGGCCAAAATCAAGATGGAGTTCTATACTTGATCTTCAGTCATTTCATCCCTGTAGGAAAGAAGGCTCTGTGTCAGGAACCACCTAAAAGCTCTAGTTGCCTGTATAGCTTGAGTTGGAAATGATCCCTTGATGGATCTCATTCTTTTCATCATTTTACTCATGGATTTTAGTGGCAACCAGTCCCAGATGAAGCACAGGTAGGGAGAAAAGGAAACCACCAGAGTGAGCTTGCTTAGAGCTCTGGAAAAATTAAATTCCCCATCAATGTTTGCAAGAATGATGCATGAAATCAAGTGAATTCTCACTTCTTATATGTATTAATTAAGAGTCACCAAAAGTAAACATCAAATGGTTCAATCTATGTACCACCAGTGCTCTGATTCCAGAAGCTTCAGAAGCAATTCAGAAAACCCATGCTTAAAATTCTGTCCCTGTAGAGGTGGGCCATGAAGACAGAGATTTACCTAAGAGGAGACTTATAAGAATTGGCTCACATGGTTACAAAGGCCAGTCAATCCCATGATCTGCTGTCTGCAAGCTGGAGAATCAGGAAAGCCATTGGTATAGTTCATTCTTAGTCTAAAGGTCTTGAAGTTGAGAATTTGATGATGTAAGCTGTATTCTGTATCTAAAAGTTCACAAACAAGGAGTGTTGATGTCTACATGCAGAAAGGGAGATGTCTCCGTTCAAGTAGGGAAACCAAATTTTCCATTTTGTTCTATTTGATCCTTGAACCCTGAAAAGTTCTGGTGTCATTGTTGATGGAAGGCTAATCTCTTCAAGAAACATCTTCACAAATATATCCAGGAACAGGATTTTACCAACCACCAGGGCATCCCTTAATCTATCCAACTTGACACATAACATTATTTATCAAGAGACCAAGAATTACTTCCCCTGTGCAATTCTGTTAAACAATTCTGTAAAAGGCTGGGATGGCCTCAGAGGAACATCTTCCAGCAGGAACAATCCTAGAACTGAGTTCCTTCATGAAGGAAAAAGATTAAGACTAGGAAGAAATGAAGCTGAGGCCAAGTACAAAACAGAGGCTAACAGATGAAGGCTATATTTCTTAGATGGGGGCAGGGAGATGGCCTTAGGGGCTGAAGTTGCTTGCCATGTAAGCTTGATGACTAGACTTTGACCCCCTGAACCCACATAAAGGCGGAAGGAGAGAACCAACTCTAGTTGTCCTCTGATCTCCATGTGCGGGCTTTGGCATACGTGCCCTCTTGCACACAAAGAATAATAAATTTTTAAATTTCTAATTTCTAAGGTGGGTGAACATCAAAGGAAGTGTCTAGGGGAAATCAGAGAGTGGGCAGTGTTGCACTTTGTCCAGGGAGATAAGCTCACTGCAGACTTTTCCCTCTTCCTTCCTCCTTCAAATCCATTCCTCCAGTGTCGCCCCCAGCTTTGTAGCAGACTAGCTCCTGCATCCTTCCCTCCCCTCCCCACCTCTCCCCCATCTCCAGGGGATCACACAGATCTCTAAACATCCTTTTCTCTACTCATCTATCACTTTACTCCAACATCCTACTCCAGCAGACATCCCCTGAGTACACACAGGCCACTCTGTGGTGAAGGTAGGGATGAAGGTAGTCCATGTATCTTCACCTTTCCTTCCTTTCCTCTAAATCCAATCCCCCATTCTCACCCCTAACTCTGTAGAAGACCACCTGTTCATCTTCCCCCTCCTCTCTGCCCTCATCTCCAGTGTGTAAATGTTTTGTGGCCATCACAGGGGCAAAGAATGCCACACAATCACACTGGACAACAGATCTCATGTGGGAGATTTGGGGGCAGGGTATGCAAAGGATGCCTCTGAGTCAGGATGGAAAAGAGAGCAGGCTATGATGGTGGGGACTTTATAGAGAGTATGAAGCATGTACATAGGGAAAATGTGAGACCACGGCAGTGGGAATACACGGCATTGGCTGTCAGTGATGACAGTGCCACTGGTGCTGAGTCACTGAAGGCAGGCTGTGGGATGGGGGAGCACCTGACTTTGGATGGTGGGTGCTTCTCAGTTTACCAACACAGTGGATGATGTGAATATTTTCCTCCAAACTTCTCCCCACTAATTCTGTTTTCCCAGCCCCCACCTCCAGCAGGCATTCCCCAGAATCACCAGCCAACCCTGACAGAGAAGCAATAGGCCAGCTAAATGGGTAGGTGAGCTTTAGATCTTCACTCTCCCCTCTTCTCCTCCATATCCGACCCCCAATCTCATCCCTAGCTCTGTAGCAGACTACCTTTTGCTGCCTCTCCTCAGACTCTGCCCCCATTCCCAGAGGAGTAGGTAGATCTTGATGGAATACCCTGTTTCCCTCCCACCTGTGGTTTCCCTCAGCCCTTCCTCTTAGCTCATTCCCTTCCTAAGTGTCAGATGCCAATACCTAGAAACATTTTACCAGGAACCCCCAGTGGCCACACTTATCAGGACACCAGAAGAATTTTCTACCAAGCAAGCCACAGCTACTACACTCTCCTAGAACCAGAGATAGCACCAGAAACAAAGGAACAAAACACCCACTCAACAGAGACAAGACCAGATAAAAGCACTTAGAACTACAATCTTCCCAAACCCAGAAGCCTAGACAGCATGATACAAACATAATCAATAACAACCAAGACAACATATCTCCACTAGAGCCTAACAACCCTACCACAGTAGGCCTGGAGTATTCCAACATAATTGAAGCACAAGGAAGGGACTTTAAAATAGCCTTTTTGAACATGATAGAGTTCCTTAAAGAAGAAATGAATAAATCCCTTAAATCTATGAAAACACAACAAACAATGGAAGAAAATTGAAAGAAAACAAAAACAAAACAAAAAGTTCAAGACCTGAATGTATGTATAAAATCAGTAAAAAAAAAAAAAAAAAAAAAAAAAAAAAACAAAAAAAAAAAACAAAAAAAAAACACCCAAACAGAGAAAAATGTGGAAGTAAAAAATTTAGGAACTTAACAGGAATCTTGAAGGCAAGACTCATCAACAGACAGCAAGAGATGGGAGAGAGAATCTCAGGCACTGAAGACATGATAGAAGAAATGAATACTTTGGTCAAAGAAAATGTTAAATCTAAGAAAATCTTGGCACATCCCCCTGCAACTTCAATGGAACTCTGAAACAGCCTGCTACTACACAGAAAGGACCAAGAGAGAGGACTGAGAGAGGACCAAGAGAGAGGACTGAGAGAGGACCAAGAGATAGGTTTCTCCAAAAACACCTGAAACACAGACAGTGACAGTACAGAGCAGACCAAGAACAGTTCCCAAGACACAGACAGCCACTGCAAGGATTGGACCAAGACACAAAGACACTGCCAGCATCAACTAAAGGAAGAGATGGGTAGGCGCAAATGCAAGAATTCATCAAAGACTTGATCAACCTAATCCAGAAGAAGCAGAAGAAAATGATTTTAAACATAACTTTATGAAGATGATGGAGACCTTTAAAGAGGAAATGAAAAACTCCCTTAAAGAAATGGAGAAAAAGACAAACAAAAATTGGAAGAAATTAATAAATCTCTCTAAGAAACCCAAGAAAAAAACAATCAAACAGGTGAAGCAAACAGTTCAAGACTTAAAGTCTTAAATAGAGGCAATAAACAAACTGAAATAGAGAAAAGACAAACTGAGGGAATTCTGGATATGGAAAATATGGTAAATAAACAGAAACTACAGAGACAAGTAAAACCAACAGAATACAAGAGATGGAAGATAGATACTATAGAGAAAATTGATTCATTGGTCAAAGAAAACATTAGATCAAATTCTTAACACAAAACATCCAGGAAATCTGGGACAACATGAAAAGACCAAACCTAAGAATAATAGGGGTAGAAGAAGGAAAAGAACTCAACCCAAAGGCACAGAAAATATATTTGACAAATTCATAGAAAAAACTTTTCCAACCTAAAGAAGGATATCCCTATGAAAATACAAGAAGCTTACAGAACACCAAATAGACTGGATCAAAATATATAATAATCAAAACGTAAACCATACAGAATAAAGAAAGAATATTAAGAGCTGCAAAGGAAACAGGTCAGGTAACAAATAAAGGTAAACCTATCAGAATTACACCCAACTTCTCAGTAGAAACTGTGAAAGCCAGAAGATCCTAGGCAGATGTACTGCAGACACTAAGAGACCATGGATGCAGGCACAGACTACTATACCCAGCAAAGCTTTCAGTCACCATTGATGGAGAAAATAAGATATTCCATAAAAAAAAAACAGACTTAAGCAATACAAAATCCACAAACACAGCTCTACATAAAGTACTAGAAGGAAATCTCCAACCCAGGGAAGCTAAATATACTCCCCCCAAAACACAGGCAACAGACAACCTCACACCAATAAAACCTAAAGAAGGGAAAAAACACAAACATTACCACTGAAAAATAATAGGAATTAGCAACCACTTGTCATTAATATCTCTTAATATCAGTGGACTCAATTCACCTATAAAAAGACACAGGCTAAGAGAATTGATTCAAAAGAAGGATCCAGCCTTCTGCTATATACAAGAAACATACCTCAACCTCAAAGACAGACACTATCTCAGAGTAAAGAGTTGGGGAAAAAATTCCAATCAAATGGACCTAAGAAACAAGCAGGTGTGGCTATCCTAATATCTAACAAAATAGATTTCAAACTAAAATCAATCAAAGGAGATGGATAATGATACTTTATACTCATAACAAGAGCAATCCATCAAGATGAAGTCTCAATCCTGAACAATTATGTCCCAAATATAAGATCACCCACATATGCAAAAGAAACATTATTAAAGCTTAAATCACACATCAAATTCCACACACTAGTAGTAGGAGACTTCAGCAACCCACTCTCACCGATGGACAAATCAACCAGATGGAAACCTAACAGAGAAATAAGAGAACTAACAGATATCATGACACAAATTAGCAGATATCTACAGAACTTCACCCAATCACAAAATAAGCCTTCTTCTCAGCACCTCATGGAACCTTCTCTAAAATTGACCACATACTTGGTAACAAAGCAAACCTCAACAGGTACAAAAAAAAAAAACTGAGTAACCCCCTGAGTCTTATCAGATCACCATGGTTTAAAATTAGAATTCAGCAGCAGCACTAATTTCAGAAAGCCCACAAACAGATGGAAATTAAACAGTGCTCTATTGAACTATCCCTGGGTCAAGGAAGAAATTAAAGATTTCCTAGAATTCAACGAAAATGAAGACACAACATACCCAAACCTATGGGACATCATGAAAGCAGTGCGAAGAGAAAAGTTCATAGCATTAAGTGCCTGCATAAAGTGGAGAAAGCTCACACTAGTGACTTAACACCCAGGAGGAGTAGATGACAGGAAATAACAAACTGAGGGTTGAAATCAATAAAATAGAAACAAAGAATACAAAAAATAATCAATGAAGCGAAGAGCTGGTTCTTTGAGAAAATCAACAAGATAGACAAATCCTTATCCAAACTAACCAAAAGGCAGAGAGAGAACATCCAAATTAACAAAATCAGAAATGAAAAGGGGAATACATCAGACACTGAGGAAATCAGAGAATCATTAGGCCATACTACAAAAATCTGTACTCCACAAACTTGGAAAACATAAAAGAAATGGACAATTTTCTAGATAGATACCATAAGCCAAAATTAATTCAAGACCAGGTAAACAATTTAAATATACCTATAAACTACAAGGAAATAGAAGTTGTCATCAAAAATCTCCCAACCTCCCCCCAAATGCCCAGGTCCAGATGGCTTCTTTTTTTTATTATTTTATTTTATTACTTAAAAAAATACCAATCCAAATTTCCACTTCCTCCCCTCTTCCCACTTCCTTCACACACCCTCCCCCGTCCCCCTCTAGTCTTAAGAGAGGGCAAGACACCCTGCCCTATGGAAAGTCCAAGGCCCTCCCCACTACATCCAGGTTGAGCAAGGTATACATCCCAAGAGAATAGGATGCCCAAAAGCCAGTACATGCAGTAGAGACAAATCCCAGTGCCATTGTCATTGGTCCCTCAGTCTGCCCAACTGTCAACCACATTCAGAGGTACTAATTTGATCCCATGCTCATTCATTCCCAGTGGAGTTGGTAAGCTCCCATTAGCCCAGACACATGGTCTCAGTGGGTGAATCCCTCATGGTCTTGACCTCCTTGCTCATACTCTCCCTCCTTCTGCTCTTTAACTGGACCTTGAGAGCTCAGTTCAGTGCTCCGATGTGGGTCTCTGCCCGTTTCCATCAGTTGTTGGACGAATGTTTTATGGTGATATTTAAGATAATCATCAGTCTGACTATAGGGCAAGGCCAGTTCAGGTACCCTCTCCTCTATTGCTTATGGTCTTAGCTGGGGTCATCCTTGTGGATTCCTGGGAATTTTTCTAGAGTCAAGTTTCTTGATAAGCCCCAAATGTCTCCCTGCCAAATGGCAAGGAAATCTCTTTCCTTGCTCTTATCTCCGTCCTTCCTCTATCTCAACTATCCCATTCCCTCAAGCTCTCCCCAACCCTCCCCTTCTCCTCTCCTCTTCCCCTTCTCTCCTTTCTTCTAACCCCTACCCCCATGCTCCCAAATTTTGTCAGGTGATCTTGTCTGCTTCCAATTTCCAGGTGGATATAAATATGTTTTCTTTGGGTTCACCTTATTACTTAACTTCTCTAGAATCAGGAACTGTAGGCTCAGTGTTCTTTATTTATGGCTAGTATCCACTAATAAGTGAGTACATACCATAATCATATTTTTGGGTCTGGGTTATCTTGCTCAGGATAGTGTTTGCTACTTCTATCCATTTGCAGGCAAAATTCAAGATGTCATTGTTTTTTACTGCTGAGTAGTACTCTAATGTGTAAATGTGCCACACTTTATCCTTTCTTCCATTGAGGGCATCTAGGTTGTTTCCAGGTTCTGGCTATTACAAATAATGCTGCTATGAACACAGTTGAACAGATGCTTTTGTAGTATGATTGCTTGAGCATCTTTTGAGTATATTCCCAAGAGTGGTATTGTTGGATCCTGAGGTAGATTGACTCCCAATTTTCTGAGGAACCGCCACACTGATTTCCAAAGTGGTTGCATAAACTTGCATTCCCATCAGCAATGGATGAGTGTCCCCCTTATTCTACATCCTCTCCAACATAAGCTATCATTGGTGTTTTTGATTTTAGTCATTCTGACAGGTATAAGATGGTATCTCAGAGTTGTTTTGATTTGCATTTCCCTAATAGCTAAGGAAGTTGAAAATGTCCTTAATTATCTTTTGACCATTTGAAATTTTTCTGTTGAGAAATCTCTGTTTAGTTCATAAGTACACACATAAGTAAAATTTTTTTTAATTGGGTTAATTAGAGTTTTAGTGTCTAGTTTCTTGAGTTCTTTATATATTTTGGAGATCAGTCCTTTGTCTGATATGGGGTTGATGAAGATCTTCTCCCACTCATTTGTTGCCTTTTTGTCTTAATGACTGTGTTCTTTGCTTTACAGAAGCTTCTCAGTTTCAGGAGGTCCCATTTAGTCATTGTTGCTCTTATTGTCTGTGCTACTGGGGTTATACTTAGGAAGTGGTCTCCTGTGCCCATGCATTGAAGGCTACTTCCCACGTTCTCCTCTATCAGGTTCAGTATGGGATTTATATTGAGGTTTTTAATCCATATGGACTTGAGTTTTGTGCATGGTGATAGATATGGATCTATTTTCATTCTTCTATAGATTGACATCCAGTTATGCCAGCACCATTTGTTGAAGATGCTTTCTTTTTGTCGTTGTATAATTTAACTTCTTTGTCAAAAATCAGGTGTTCATAGGTTTGTGGATTAATATCAGTGTCTTCAATTTGATTCCATTCATCAACATCTCTGTTTTTACCCCAATACCAAGCTGTTTTCATTACTGTAGCTCTGTAATGGAGCTTGATGTCAGGAATGGTAATGCCTCTGGAAATTCCTTTATTGTATAAGATTGTTTTGGCTATCCTGGATTTTTTGTTTTTCCATGTAAAATTGATTATTTTTCTCTCAAGGTCTGTGAAGAATTGTGTTGGGATTTTGATGGGGATTGCAGTAAATCTATAGATTGCTTTTGGTAGGATTACCATTTTTACTATGTTGATCCTTCCTATCCAAGAGCATGAGAAATCTTTCCATTTTCTGGTATCTTCTTCAATTTCTTTTTTCAAAGACTTAAAGTTCTTGCCAAATAGGTTTTTCACTTCCTTGGTTAGTGTCACCCCAAGATATTTTGCGTGAATTGTGGCTATTGTGAAAGGTGATGTTTCTTTGGTTTTCCTCTAAGCTTCTTTATCCTTTGTGTGTAGCAAGGCTACTGATTTTTTGGAGTTGATCTTGTATCCTGCCACATCACTGAAGGTGTTTATCAGCTGTAGGAGTTCTTTGGTCGAGTTTTTGGGGTCTCTGATGTACACTATCATGTCATCTGCAAATAATGAAATTTTGACTTCTTCCTTTCCAATTTGAATCCCCTTGATCTCCTTATGTTGTCTTATTGCTATTGCTAGAACTTCAAGCACTATGTTGAAGAGATATGGAGACAGTGGACAGCCTTGTCTTGCTCCTAGTTTTAGTAGAATCGCTTTGAGTTTCTCTCCATTTAATTTGATGTTAGCTGTCGGCTTGCTGTATATTGCTTTTTTATTATATTTAGATATTATCCTTGTATCCCTAATCTCTCCAATACCTTTATCATGAAGGGGTGTTGAATTTTGTCAAATGCTTTTTGGGCATTTAAAGAAATGATTATAGTGACCAGCGAGGGGCTCTGTTCCTGTGGAGGGGTAAGTGTATTGTTCCTGACCGCCACACAAGGCCGGTTAGGGAACACACAATACTCCCGCCACCCTTATCTCCCTGACTACTCCAAAGGGGCAGCTTCCCCAGCTAATCCCTCTCTCCGGCAACGCCATCCCAGCTTTCTGCCTGGAACCCATACCCTCCCCTCTCCTTTTTTCGGGGCTTAAATTCCTCCATCTCAGCCGGGGTGGGCACCGCGGGCCAGGTTAGGCGGTGAGTGCAAAGGGGCTGGAGTCCCTTTGTTCCAAAAGCCCACCTGCAGCAAGCCAAGACTGCAGGCAGGGGCACCTCTGACCAGCGAGGGGCTCTGTTCCTGTGGAGGGGTAAGTGTATTGTTCCTGACCGCCACACAAGGCCGGTTAGGGAACACACAATACTCCCGCCACCCTTATCTCCCTGACTACTCCAAAGGGGCAGCTTCCCCAGCTAATCCCTCTCTCCTGCAACGCCATCCCAGCTTTCTGCCTGGAACCCATACCCTCCCCTCTCCTTTTTTCGGGGCTTAAATTCCTCCATCTCAGCCGGGGTGGGCACCGCGGGCCAGGTTTGGCGGTGAGTGCAAAGGGGCTGGAGTCCCTTTGTTCCAAAAGCCGGCCTGCAGCAAGCCAAGACTGCAGGCAGGGGCACCTCTGACCAGCGAGGGGCTCTGTTCCTGTGGAGGGGTAAGTGTATTGTTCCTGACCGCCACACAAGGCCGGTTAGGGAACACACAATACTCCCGCCACCCTTATCTCCCTGACTACTCCAAAGGGGCAGCTTCCCCAGCTAATCCCTCTCTCCGGCAACGCCATCCCAGCTTTCTGCCTGGAACCCATACCCTCCCCTCTCCTTTTTTCGGGGCTTAAATTCCTCCATCTCAGCCGGGGTGGGCACCGCGGGCCAGGTTAGGCGGTGAGTGCAAAGGGGCTGGAGTCCCTTTGTTCCAAAAGCCCACCTGCAGCAAGCCAAGACTGCAGGCAGGGGCACCTCTGACCAGCGAGGGGCTCTGTTCCTGTGGAGGGGTAAGTGTATTGTTCCTGACCGCCACACAAGGCCGGTTAGGGAACACACAATACTCCCGCCACCCTTATCTCCCTGACTACTCCAAAGGGGCAGCTTCCCCAGCTAATCCCTCTCTCCTGCAACGCCATCCCAGCTTTCTGCCTGGAACCCATACCCTCCCCTCTCCTTTTTTCGGGGCTTAAATTCCTCCATCTCAGCCGGGGTGGGCACCGCGGGCCAGGTTTGGCGGTGAGTGCAAAGGGGCTGGAGTCCCTTTGTTCCAAAAGCCGGCCTGCAGCAAGCCAAGACTGCAGGCAGGGGCACCTCTGACCAGCGAGGGGCTCTGTTCCTGTGGAGGGGTAAGTGTATTGTTCCTGACCGCCACACAAGGCCGGTTAGGGAACACACAATACTCCCGCCACCCTTATCTCCCTGACTACTCCAAAGGGGCAGCTTCCCCAGCTAATCCCTCTCTCCGGCAACGCCATCCCAGCTTTCTGCCTGGAACCCATACCCTCCCCTCTCCTTTTTTCGGGGCTTAAATTCCTCCATCTCAGCCGGGGTGGGCACCGCGGGACGTACAGGCGGTGAGTGCAAAGGGACGGAAATCCCTTTGTTCTAAAGCCTGCCTGCAGCAACCTAAGGCTGCAGGCAAAGTGATTCCTGGATAGCAAGGGGCATTAATCCAGTAGCAAAAGACCCAGCGGAGGGAAGAGCCATTGGAGAGCATCTGAAGGAAGAGATGGGCAGGCGCCAAGGCAAGAATTCCTCCAACAATCTGAAAAACAACACAAAAACACCAGATCCCAGCGATCTTATGACAGAAGGACTTGAACACCCTATACCGGAAGAAGTGGAAAACAGTGTCATTATAAAAGCAATAGAGTCTCTTAAACAGGGTATGAATAACTCACTTAAAGAAATAGAAGAGAAATATAACAAAAAGATGGAAGAAATGAGTAAAGAAATGGAAGACAAATATAACAAAAAGTTTGAAGAAATAAGTAAATTCGTAAATGATACCCTGGGAAACCAAGAAAAAATAATCAAACAGGTAATGGAATCAGTTCAAGAATTGAAAACTGAAATGGAGGCAGTGAAGAAAACACAAACCGAGGACCGGCTGGATATGGAAAATCTAGGTAAACAAACAGAGACTTCAGGAACAAGCATAACCAACAGAATACAAGAGATAGAAGAACGAATCTCAGATTATGAAGACACCATAGAGAAAATAAATGCCCTGACCAAAGAAAACAGCAAATCCAACAAATTCTCATCACAAAACATTCAGGAAATATGGGACATAATAAAAAAACCAAATCTAAGAATAATAGGAGTAGAAGAAGGAGAAGAATTGCAGTCCAAAGGTCCAGAAAATATATTCAACAAAATTATAGAAGAAAACTTTCCCATCCTAAAGAGTGATATTCCTATGAAGGTGCAAGAAGCATACAGAACACCGAATAGACTGGATCAGAAAAAAACATCCCCTCGCCATATAATAATCAAAACACAAAGCATTCAGATTAAAGAAAGGATATTAAGAGCTGCAAAGGAAAAAGGTCAAGTAACCTATAAAGGTAAACCTATCAGACTTACACCAGACTTCTCTATAGAAACCATGAAAGCCAGAAGGTCCTGGATAGAGGTACTGCAGAAACTAAGGGACCATGGGTGCAAGCCCAGATTAATATACCCAGCCAAGCTTTCATTCACTATCAACGGAGAAAACAAAATATTCCAGGATAAAAACAAATTTAAACAATACGTAACTACTAATCCAGCCTTACAGAGAATATTAGAAGGAAAATTACATCCCAAGGAATCCAACATTGCCAACACTGACTACAATAACTCAGACATCTAGCGACCCTTCACTAGCACAACCCAAAGAAGGAAAACACATACACTCTACTACCTAAAAAAAAAAAAATGACTCGAGTCAACAACCACTGGTCATTAATATCTCTTAATATCAATGGACTCAATTCACCTATAAAGAGGCACAGACTTAGAGATTGGATACGAAAACAGGATCCAACATTCTGCTGTTTACAAGAAACACACCTCAACCACAAAGACAGACACCTACTCAGAGTAAAGGGTTGGGAAAAGGTTTTCCAAGCAAATGGACCTAAGAAACAAGCGGGTGTGGCCATTCTAATATCTAACAAAATTGACTTCAAACTAAAATCAATCAGAAGAGATGGAGATGGACATTTCATACTCATAACAGGAACAAATAATCAGGAGGAAGTCTCAATCCTGAATATCTACGCCCCTAATATAAAGGCACCCACTTATATAAAACAAACTCTTCTAGAACTCAAGGCAGTCATCAAACCACACACACTAATAGTAGGAGACTTCAACACTCCTCTCTCACCAATGGACAGGTCAATCACACAGAAACCAAACAGAGAATTAAGAGATTTTTTGGAGGTATTGAATCAAATGGACTTAACAGACATCTATAGAACACTCCACCCAAATAGGAAAGAATATACCTTCTTCTCTGCAGTTCATGGAACCTTCTCGAAGATTGACCACATACTCGGTAACAAAGCAAACTTCCACAGATACAAAAAAATATTAGTAACCACATGTGTCTTGTCAGATCACCATGGATTAAAATTAGAATTCAACAACAATGCTAACCCCAGGAAGTCAACAAACTCATGGAAGTTGAACAGTCAACTACTAAATCACCCCTGGGTCAAGGACGAAATTAAGAAAGAAATTAAAGACTTCCTTGAATTTAATGAAAACAAAGACACAACATACTCAAACCTATGGGACACTATGAAAGCAGTGCTAAGAGGAAAGTTCATAGCAATAGGTGCCCAAATAAAGAAAACGGAGAAAGCACACATTGGAGACCTAACAGCACACTTGGAAGCTCTAGAAAAAAAAGAAGCTGATTCACCCAGGAGGAGTAGAAGACTGGAAATAATCAAACTGAGGGCTGAAATCAACAAAATAGAAACAGAGAAAACAATCCAAAGAATCAATGAATCAAAAAGTTGGTTCTTGGAGAAAATCAACAAGATTGACAAACCCCTATCCAAACTAATCAAACGGCAGAGAGAGAACGTGCAAATTAATAGGATCAGAAATGAAAAGGGGGACATAACCACTGACACAGAGGAAATTCAGAGAATCATTAGATCTTACTACGAAAGTTTATATGCCACAAAGTTGGAAAATGTAAAAGAAATGGACATTTTTTTAGATAAGTACCATATACCAAAGTTGAACCAAGAACAGGTGAACAATCTAAATAGACCTGTTAGTCGCGAAGAATTAGAAGCTGTTATCAAAAATCTCCCTACCAAAAAAAGCCCAGGACCAGATGGTTTCAATGCAGAATTCTACCAGAACTTCCAGGAAGAGCTAATACCTATACTCCTTGACGTATTCCACAATATAGAAACAGAAGAGTCATTGCCTAACTCCTTTTATGAAGCTACAGTTACTCTAATACCAAAACCACACAAAGACACAACCAAGAAAGAGAATTACAGGCCAATCTCACTCATGAACATTGACGCGAAAATTCTCAATAAAATACTGGCAAACCGTATCCAAGAGCACATTAGAAAAATTATCCATTATGATCAAGTCGGCTTCATTCCAGAGATGCAGGGCTGGTTCAACATTCGCAAATCTATCAATGTAATCCATCATATAAATAAACTGAAAGAAAAAAACCATATGATCATATCACTAGATGCTGAAAAAGCATTTGACAAAATTCAACACCCATTTATGATAAAGGTGTTGGAGAGACTGGGGATACAAGGATCATACCTAAATATAATAAAAGCAATATACAGCAAGCCGACAGCTAACATCAAACTGAATGGAGAGAAACTCAAAGCCTTTCCACTAAAATCAGGAACGCGACAAGGCTGTCCACTCTCTCCATACCTCTTCAATATAGTGCTTGAAGTTCTAGCAATAGCAATAAGACAACATAAGGAGATCAAGGGGATTCAAATTGGAAAGGATGAAGTCAAACTTTCGTTATTTGCTGACGATATGATAGTTTACATAAGTGACCCCAAAAACTCTATCAAAGAACTCCTACAGCTGATAAACACCTTTAGTAACGTGGCAGGATACAAGATCAACTCCAAAAAATCAGTGGCCTTCCTATACACAAAGGATAAAGAAGCAGAGAGGGAAATCAGAGAAACATCACCTTTCATGATAGCCACAAATAGCATAAAATATCTTGGGGTTACTCTAACCAAGGAAGTGAAAGACCTATTTGACAAAAACTTTAAGTCCTTGAAGAAAGAAATTGAGGAGGATACCAGAAAATGGAAAGACCTCCCCTGCTCTTGGATTGGGAGAATCAACATAGTAAAAATGGCAATTCTACCAAAAGCAATCTATAGATTCAATGCAATCCCCATCAAAATCCCATCAAACTTCTTCACAGACCTTGAGAGAACAATAATCAAGTTTATATGGCAAAACAAAAAACCCAGGATAGCCAAAACAATCTTATACAATAAAGGAACTTCAGGAGGCATTACCATCCCTGACTTCAAACTCTATTATAGAGCTACAGTATTGAAAACAGCTTGGTATTGGCATAAGAACAGAGAAATCGACCTTTGGAATCGAATAGAAGACCCGGATATTAACCCACAAACCTATGAGCACCTAATTTTTGACAAGGGAGCTAAAGGTATACAATGGAAGAAGGAAAGCATCTTTAACAAATGGTGCTGGCATAACTGGATGTCAACCTGTAAAAAAATGAAAGTAGATCCATATCTATCACCATGCACAAAAATCAAGTCCAAATGGATTAAAGACATCAACATTAATCCGTCCACTCTGAACCTGATAGAAGAGAAAGTGGGAAGTAGTCTACAAGATATAGGCACAGGAGTCCTCTTCCTAAGTAGGACCCCAGCAGCACAGACAATAAGAGAAACAATGAATAAATGGGATCTACTGAAACTGAGAAGCTTCTGTAAAGCAAAGGACACTGTCAGTAGGACAAAAAGGCTGCCTTCTGACTGGGAGAAGATCTTCACCAACCCCTCATCAGACAAAGGTCTGATCTCCAGAATATACAAAGAACTCAAGAAACTAGGCACTAATACTCTAATTAACCCAATTAAAAAATGGGGTACTGATCTGAACAGAGAATTCACAACAGATGAACTTCGAATGGCCAGAAGACACTTAAGGTCATGCTCAACCTCCTTAGCGATCAGGGAAATGCAAATCAAAACCACTTTGAGATACCATCTTACACCTGTCAGAATAGCTAAAGTTAAAAACACCAATGATAGCCTATGCTGGAGGGGATGTGGAATGAGGGGAACACTCATTCATTGTTGGTGGGAATGCAAACTTGTGCAGCCACTTTGGAAATCAGTGTGGCGGTTTCTCAGGAAACTGGGAGTCAACCTCCCTCAGGACCCAGCAATTCCTCTCTTGGGAATATACCCTAGAGATGCCCAAACATACTACAAAAGCGTTTGTTCAACTATGTTCATAGCAGCACTATTTGTAATAGCCAGAACCTGGAAACAGCCTAGGTGCCCCTCAATAGAAGAATGGTTAAAAAAGGTGTGGAACATATACACATTAGAGTTTTACTCAGCGGTAAAAAATAATGACATCTTGAATTTTGCATGCAAATGGATGGACATAGAAAACGCTTTACTGAGTGAGGTAAGCCAGACCCAAAAAGAGGAACACGGTATGTATTCACTCATAAGTGGATTCTAACCATAATTAAAGGTCTTTGAGCCTATTATTCGTGATCCTAGAGAAGCTAAATAAGAAGACGAACCTGATGAAGATTATTTAGCTATCCACCAGGAGGTAGGAAATAGTCAAGAGTCCCAGGTAACCTTGGGTGCATGGGGGGGGTGGTGGGAGGGTTGTTGGAAGGGGAGAGGGTTAGAGAGAAGGGAGTAGGGGAGGAATGGAGAAAGCTCGGTTGACCGGGATGGGGGGAAGGGAGGAAGGATGAATGTGGGATCAGGGAAGAATATATTTCAACTAAGGGAGTCATATTAGAGTTTACAGGAAACTTGATTATATATGGGATCCCAGGTCCAAGGAGAGATCCCCAGATTGTTCTCTGGACAGAGGAGGGGGTGCCTGAACCAGCCTTGGCCCGTGACCATACTGATGAATATTTTGCTTATCACCATAGATCCTTCACCTGGCGTTGGATGACGATACAGATGGAGGCCCGCGTTGGAGCACCGAACTGAGCCCCCCAAGTTCCAAACGAGGAGCAAAAGGAGGAAGAAAATGACGAAGGACTGCGAGGGATACTATCACCCACTGATACAAGGGGTCGGATCTAATGAGAGTTTACCAAGGCCAGATGGACCGTGACTGAAAGAGCATGTGATCCAACCAGATTCTCTGAATGTGGTTGGATTTTCTGAATGTGGCTGGCCTGCAGTCTTTCCGAGAAGCCATTGACAATGACACTGGGACTGGTTTCCTCTGCATATACTGGATTTTTGGGATCCAGTCTGTTTGGATGCTCACCTTCCTGGACCTGGAGTGAGGGGGGAGGAACTTGGACTTCCCACAGGGCAGGAGACCCTGACTTCCCTTGGGGACAAAGAGGGAGGAGGAGAGGGAGGGGGGGAGTGGGAGGGCGTTGGGAGGAGGGGCGTAAATGGAAACTTTTTATAATTTAATAAAATTACTAAAAGAAAAAAAAAATAAAAAAAAAGAAATGATTATATTGTTTTTTCTTTCAGTTTATTTATATGATGAATTACATTGATAGTTTTTCATATGTTGAACCAATCCTGCATCTCTAGGATGAAACCTACTTGATCATAATGGATGATTTTTTTAATGTGTTCTTGGATTCAGTTTGCCAGTATTTTATAGAGAATTTTTGCATCAATGTTCGTGAGTGAAATTAGTCTGTAATTCTCTTTCTTGGTTGAGTCTTTGTGTGGTTTTAGTATCAGGGTAACTGTAGCCTCATAAAAAGAGTTTGGCAGTGAGCCTTCTGTTTCTATTATGTGGAACACATTGAGGAGTATAGGTATTAGCTCTTCCTGGAAGTTCTGGTAGATTTCTGCACTAAAACCATCGGGTCCTGAGTTTGTTTGGGGGGGTGGGTGGGGAGGGAGGTTTTTGACAACAGCTTCTATTTCCTCGCGACTTATAAGTCTATTCAAATTGCTCACTTGGTCTTGATTTAATTTTGGTATATGGTATCTATCTAAAAATTTGTCCATTTCTTTTACATTTTCCAAGTTTGTGGAGCACAGGTTTTTGTAGTAAGATCTAATGATTCTCTGAATTTCTGCAGTGTCTATTTTTATGCCCCCCCTTTTCATTTCTGATTTTGTTAATTTGGATGTTCTCTCTCCACCTCTTGATTAGTTTGGATAAGGGTGTGTCAATCTTGTTGATTTTCTCAAAGAACCAGCTCTTTGTTTCATTGATTCCTTGTAATGTTTTCTGTGTTTCTATTTTGTTGATTTTAGCCCCCAGTTTGATTATTTCCTGTCTTCTACTCCTCCTGGATGAGTTTGCTTCTTCTTTTTTCTTCTAGAGCTTTCAGGTGTGCTCTTAGGTCGCTAATTTTAGCTTTCTCTGTTTTCTTTATGTGGGTACTTAGTGCTATGAACTTTCCTCTTAGCACTGCTTTCATAGTGTTCCATAGGTTTAGATATGTTGTGCCTTGATTTTTGTTGAATTCAAGGAAGATTTTGATTTCTTTCTTTATTTCTTCCTTGACCCAGGGGTGGTTCAGTAGTTGACTATTCAGTTTCCATGAGCTTGTAAGCTATATGGGGGTAGTATTGTTGTTAAATTTTAACTTTACTCCATGGTGATCCCATAAGACACAGGTGGTCACTCCATTTTTTTGTATCTGTGGATGTTTGCTTTGTTACTGAATATGTGATCAATTTTAGAGAAGGTTCCATAAGGTACTGAGAAGAAGGTATCTTCTTTTGTGTTTGGTGCAATGTTCTATAGATCTCTGTTAAGTCCATTTGATTAATTACATCTGTTAGTTCTCTTATTTCTCTGTTAAGTATCTGTCTGGTTGACCTGTCCATTGGCAAGGGAAGAATGTGGAAATTTCCTACTATTAGTGTGTGGGGTTTGATGCGCAATTTAAGTTTTAGTAATGTTTCTTTTACATATATGGGTGCTTTTATGTTAGTGGCATAGATCTCAGGATTGAGACTTCATCTTGATGAATTGTTCCTGTTATGTGTATAAAATGTCCTTCCCCATCTTTTCTGATTGATTTTAGTTTGTAATCAATTTTGTTAGATATTAGGATAGCCACACCTACTTGTTTCTTAGGTTCATTTGATTGGAAAACCTTTTCCCAACCCTTTACTTTGAGGTAGTATCTGTCTTTGAGGTTGAGGTGTGTTTTTTGTAAACAGAAGAATACTGGATCCTGTTTTCATTTTCATTCTCTTAAACTCTGTGTTTTTATAGGTGAATTGAGTCCATCAATATTAAATAATATTAATGATCAGTGGTTTTTAACTCTGTTTATTTTTTGGTGGTAGTGTTTGTGTGTTTTCCTTCTTTGGGTTGTGTTGGCGCAGGGTTATCAGATGTCTGTGTTATTGTGGGTGTTGTTAGCTTCCTTGGGTTGAGGTTTTCCTTCCAGTACTTTCTGTAGGGCTGGGTTTGTGGATATGTATTGTTTAAATCTGTTTTTGTCATGGAATATCTTGTTTTCTCCATAAATGGTGAAAGTAAGCTTGGCTGGGTATAGTAGTCTGGGCTTGCATGCATGGTCTCTTAGTGTCTGCAGTGCATCTATCCAAGATCTTCTGGCTTTCATGGTTTCCACAGAGAAGTCAGGTGTAATTCTGATAGGTTTACCTTTATATGTTACTTGATCATTTTCTTTTGCAGCTCTTAATATTATTTTTTTATTCTGTATGTTTTATGTTTTGATTATTATATGCCGAGGGGATGTTTTATTTTTTTGACCCAGTCTATTTGGTGTTGTGTAAGCTTCTTGTACCTTCCTAGGGATATCCTTCTTTAGATTGGGTAAGTTTTCTTCTATAATTTTGTTGACTATATTTTCTGTGCCTTTGAACTGGAGTTCTTCTCCTTCTTCTACCCCTATCATTCTTAGGTTTTGTCTTTTCATGGTGTCCCAGATTTCCTAAATGTTTTGTGTTAACTTTGTCGGAGTTAATGTTGTCTTTGACTAATGAGTCTATTTCCTCTATAGTATCTTCAGTGCCTGAGATTTTTTTCTTCTATCTCTTGTATTCTGTTGGTTATACTTGTCTCTGTAGTTCCTGTTCATTTACTCAGATTTTCCATATCCAGAATTCCCTCAGTTTGTGTTTTCTTTATTCCCTCCATTTCGGTCTTCAAGTCTTGAACTGTTTCCTTCACCTGTTTGATCGCTTTTTCTTGGTTTTCACGGGTATCTTTGAGGGATTTATTAATTTCTTCAAACTTTTTGTTTGTCTTCTCTTCCATTTCTTTAAGGGAGTTTCTCACTTTCTTTTTAAAGGTCTCCATTATTCTCATAGAGTTACATCTAAAGTCTTTTTCTTCTACTTCTGGGTTAGGATAATCAAGTCTTCTTGTTGTGTGTCCACTGGATTCTGGTGTTACCATGTTGTTTTTTAGGATGTTGGAGGAATTCTTGCATTGGCGCCTACCCATCTCTTCCTTCAAATGAGGCTAGCAGTGTCTTGACATCTTGGTCTGATCTTTGCTGTGGCTGTCTGAGTACTTGGGAATTTTTCTTGATCTGCCCTCTCTTAGGTCCCCTCAGTATTGGAGCAAGTTCTGTTGCAGGGTTCCAGGGACCCCTCAGGCAAAAAGGAATGCTTGGGGTCAGGATGGGTTGGGGGAAAGCCCAGCAGTAGGAACATTCCCCACTGGTTGGTCAGAAAAGCCTAGGGAGTTGAGGAGGGGCCCCTGGGTTCTGCCCCACTGGGAAGATCCCAGAGAGTGGTGCTTCTGGCTGTCCAACCCTGTGGTTGCTGCCTCACCTCTCTGGTCCCTTCAGCACTGAAGGAGCCTGTGTTGCAGGGTTCCAAGGAACTCACAGATGAAAAGGCGGGCTTGAGGGCAGGTTGGGTTGGGGAAAGCCCAGCAGTGGGAACACTCCCTCCCTGTTGGCTGACCAGAAAAACCAGGGAGTTGGGGAGAGGCGTCTGGGTTCTGTCCTACTGGTAAGATCCCAGAGAATGGAATGTACAGCTGTCCAGGTTTGTGGACACTGACTCACTTCTCAGGTCCCCTCAGCACTGGAGCAGGCTGTGTTGCAGGGTTCCAAGGACCTTTCAGGCAAAAAGGCAGAATTGGTGGCAGGGTGGGTTGGTGGTTGGGGAAAAGAAAGCCCAGCAGCAGGAACCCTCCGCACTTGCTCTCTGGTCCCCTCAGCACTGAAGCAGGCTGTGTTGCTGGGTTCTAAGGACCTCACAGATGGAAAAGGCAGGCTTGGGGTAGGGTGAGTTGGGGGAAAGAAAGTCCAGCAGCAGGAACACTCCCCACTGGCTGGCCAGAAAAGCTTAGGGAGTTGGGCTCAGATGGTTTCGATGCAGAATTCTACCAGAACTTCAAAGAAGAGCTAATATCTATACCCCTCATGAGCCTGCGGGAGAGGGGGTAGCCTTCTATATTAAAATCATAACACCCTCACTTTTTTCCTAGATCATTCATACTGTGATAACTCCATGGGTTTGGGGACCCTGTTTCATGTTAGAGTCTGTCCTCAACTACCTTCTGCTCTGTCTGCCCTTTTACATCTCAGAATAAACCACTAACTACTTGCTTGGCAGTTTCTTGTGTAGTGATAGAGTATATCAATCTTCATTTGTAAATGAAGTAGGAAAGAAGCAATCATCTGAAAGGGAGAAAATGGAAGAAGTTTCTTCCAGGGTGAATTTTGCTTTAAGTTCAGTTCTAGAATGGCTTTCCGCTAATCAGTAGATGAATGATGGCCTTCTTGCTGTAACCCTGTTCTTTTGCCAGTTATTAAAGTATCCTAGGAAATTTTAGGATAAAGGACCTACTTCTTATCAAAAGCAGAGAGAGAAAACATAAAATAGTTATGTCTTAGATCTTCAGATAAAGTCGATGGTCTTCAAACCTAAGGAAGAGTGAATGTTAACTGTTGCCTATCCAATCATTCATTCTTGGGCTGCTGAAATTTCAGCCACAGCCAGATGTTCCACCCCTCCCAGGGCTTTACATTTGCATAAAACAAAGAAACAGGTCTTCCCTTCTTGGAGCTGATAGAGGAGACAGACTGTAGTCACAACAACTGAGGTGTCTAATCACAAACTGTGATTAGGGCTTTAACAGACATGAGCTGGCACCAGAGAAAAGATCGAGTTGACATTCTAAAGCATTTATTTGAGTCAATAGCAATTTACAGATTGGGCAACACCAGACCACAGTGGTCCCGGACTTCTCAGAAGATAAAGGGGAAAAACATTTTTATGATGCTCGTAGAAGCAAACCCAAGAAAAACCTGCTTGGTTAAAGTGGAGAGTCCATTCCCACAGGGCAAGGTTCCCTGCCCTCTCTCAAGCAGGGTGGGAGAGGGAGGGGAGTTTAGGGGAGCAGGAAGGGATTGGGAGGAGGGAAGGAAGTGTAAATAATTGAATGGAAAAATAAAAATAAAAAATAAGAAAGAAAGAAAGAAAGAAAAATAAAGTGGAGAGTCCATAGTTAAAGCTTATTCAGTGGATTCTCATTAGTTGATCTTTCAAGTTATTCTGTTTTCTTAAGTAGGAACCCAGAACACTGGAGCCAGTTTAGCCTAAGTGGTCTCCTAGGCAATTTTTTAAACAGTACAATTATGCATAAGAGCAAAGGTCTATTTGGAGGCAATAATTAAAGCTGCTCCAAAGAATTGACATTTAAAGTGAATTGAGACTCTCTGAACTCCTTTGTTTAAATAGTAACAAATATCAGTGATGTAGATGTATGACTATTTAGTGACTTATTAAGCTTTTTATATTTCAAACCATTTAATTTTTTCTTAAATAAGCTTCCTTGCTGTGGGAGCACATTCCTCTCCTTCAGCCAACAGCATTTAAGATACCAGCCCACTTGGGCGTAGTCTCTTGTACTGGAAATGTGGCTGTAAAGCATGCACTCACTGTCTTGCTTCCGACTCTTGCTTCCAGCTGCTAGACTCTGTTCTTTTTTGTGCAGAGGACTGTTATCTAGGACAGTGATCCATAAGTTTCCCTAAAATAAATAACCCTTTATTATTCATAATTCTAAACTGAGATTATTTTGTGACTTCTGCCTTCACTTCCTTTTTCTGGGCATTTTAAAAATGAGTAGACTATTTATGTTTTAGTTTTGTTCTGTTTTTGAGACAGGGTTTCTCTGTGTAGCCTTTTCTGACCTGGAACTAGCTCTGTAAACCAGGCTGGCCATGAACTCAGAGATTCACCTGCCTCTGCCTCCTGAGTGCTAGCATTAAACTCATGTGTCACTATCCTCCAACGTAAGCAGATTATTTTTAAACATAAGAGCTGTATTCATTTCTTGGGAATTTTGAGTTCAGTTTGCAAATGAAAAGTGTTTTCTGCTCCAGTCAGAATCAGTGACCCTCTGTCACTCACCTCAGGACAGGCTGGTATCCACAGGGCTCCTCCCACAGAATCCTTTATTTCTGAGTCTCCAGGATGACTGCAAGCTTATATTCTTCTTTTGATCTTCTTCAAGATCAAGCTCAGATCAGTCCAATCTTCAAAGTTCCCAGGGTGAGTAGAAAAATAAGTTTTTCATCAGGGATCAGAGTAGGGAAGAGTCTGGATGAACAGTGCCGTAGATTCATAATTGGGCTAGAAGGAAGAGGAGAAGATGGGAAAATGAAGAATTGGAAAGATATTGGAGATAAAAGAGTCAACGGTATAAGTGAGTTGTGCCCCGGCCCCCTTAGAAAGAGGAATCTAGGAACTATAAACATGCAGGAACTGTGACATGCAGGCTCCATAGAGAGGAAAGGAGACTATGACTGTCAGAAGTCAGTTACCATGTCTCCTCATATCCCATAATACCCAGCACAGATGCTCCATCAATACTTCCTAGTCAGGCTCACATTTGTTAGCATAAGTGTGATATGCCGTGTATTCGAGCTGCAGAGAAGCAGAGAGAGGCTTTGCTCGCACTAAACTCTGACACTCGGGCCCACATTTAGCACAGCCATTGCCGTACATGAACAGCACAACATCCTGCCAACGCCATCCACTATCGTGACCAAACGGCCGAGAAGCGTCTCAGACGCAGCTTGTGATGATCTTAACTGTGTTCCCTGGGGGGCCCAGATGTTCACCCACACCTCTTCTACACTGTACTTCAGTAAAACTTACAGAATGCTAAAAGATACTTAGTGGATACATTTGCTGAAATGGATAAAAGATGTTAAAATATTTACACCTCAGATAGTGGGGCAAATATCACAAGGAATTTCCATTCTTTAAATTTTAGTTTCCAGTGCAGAAAACCCAAACTCTGCCAAGCTGGTCATCTACCACTGAGCCACATCCCAGACTTGATGTTATTTTAAAATTTCTTCTATTTTCTGTTTTCTTTTATTTTTAACCATATATGTGTGTGTATATATGTGGATGTGGATATATGTGGAACACAAAGAAATGTTTTGATAAGCATATGCAACCAACAGTGCATGAGCAAATCAAATTAATATTTCCATTACCAAGCTTACCTTAATTTTCATGGTGAGACATTGAGATTTACTCTTAGATGTTCTGAAATATAATACTTCATGTTGTCTCACACATGTTAGCCAACAAAATCATGTTCCTAAACTGCATTATTATGTCTCAACATCCATACTCCTTCTACCTGAAGTTTTACCACATTTAATCTGCATCTCCCCTTTCTCTGCCTGGTCAGGGGGTTTTTGGCATGAATTTAGTATATGTTTCTTAATTAAAAAGTAAACCTCTAGTTTCATCCGTTTAGCCCATTATTCTTGTCTATGTTAGCCACATGGTTTGGTACCTTTTTCAGTGAGGCAGTCACATCATGTGTCCCCTGTGTCTGGGTCACAACTGCAGACTGAAACTTCCCTCTTCCCAAAATTCTTGTTGCCCTGCTTCTACTTCCTGCCTGGATACTGGCCAATCAGTGTTTTATTAAAAGTAATACAAGTGACAGGATAAAGACCATTGACCCACAGCACTTCCCGCTTCCACACAGGAGGTGGTCACCTAGCTCTTTGATAGTAAAACAACCTGATGCCATCCTAACAAGTGGTCAGGATATGCTAATGTTGTTCTGCTCCTTCTATTGTAAATTAAGAGGTCGCCTAGGGAACAGATGTTTTCAGGACATGACAAAATAGGCATGGACAAGAAATGACCTAAGTCATTCCCCCCACCACCATCTAGGAAACAATGCTAAGTTTCCCTGCCCCCACCTCAGTTTACCTTGATATAAAAGCTGTTTGGAAAATAAATGTGGGTGATTTCAGGATGTGATTTCAGATTTCAGAATTTAAACTATCTCTGAAACTCCCTCCCAATACTGTCATGTGAACTGGGCTTCATTTATTCCCACACCTCCACTCTGGTACGAGAAATGATTTATGTCCAGGCTGGTCCCCAACACTCATTTTATTTTCGTTGTGTAAGAAAGGCAAGGGTCACATCTATTCCATGTCACAGGCTCAGAATGCTTGGTTTACTTCCCCAAAGTCTCACCTATTTAAATAGCAAATCCCAGATTTAAATGTTGTGGATCTGACCCTATTCCTGGGTTTCTAACCCCTAGCCAGAGCATAGAAAAGAAGTGTGGAACTGTGTTGTTATAATGCTGTTTCCCCAGCAGGGTGCACTGTAGCATACACTAGGCTTCTATTTAGTGAGTGACCAAAGTTTCCAGAGAACTTGCCTCTGTGTGTGTGTGTGTGTGTGTGTGTGTGTAGTGTTTTGTTGTTGTTATTGTTGTTGTTGTTGTTTTGTTGTTTTGGGTTTTTTTTGGTTTTGTTTTTCAAGTTTCTCTTTAATTTTGGAGCCTGTCCTGGAACTAGCTCTTATAGATCAGGCTGACCTGAACTCACAGAGATCCGCCTGCCTCTGCCTTCTAAGCCCCTGGGATTAAAGGCATGCACCACCACCAAAGGGCTCCTTGCCTGTATGTTTTAAGTTTCTCCCAGGTGTTTGCCCTCCCTTGGACCTCTTCCCCCAGGCACACACACTCATCCTCTTCTTCAGTTTCCATTTACTTATTATTAGAATCAGCAACATTTTGGGAGGCAGCAAGAGCAGCTATAGACAAAGATGAACAAACTAGATTGGGCATAGCTGGAACCTGGAGAAGGTTGTCCATTGTCCAGCCATAGCTCTATGGCCTAGTCACTGGCAGCCCCAGGAGTAGCTGGTCAGTTGTGTCTTAAGTGTCTTCTGGGAGATGACGGCACTTCTACAGGCAGGCGACTCTCTGCTGCTTCTTCCCAGGGGGTCTTCTGTAAGATAACTAGAGAAAGCTCTTCTCCTTTGACTTCTGCAGTTCCCTTCCGTATCCTCACTGGTGCGGGTGACATGCTAGCAACCGGCAAAGCAAGGCATCCAGAGTGAAGGGTTGCATGGAAGACTCGCCCTGACTGGTCAGCAAGGTTCATCTCTTGCTACTGTTATTATTATACTTGAGCTCGTTCTGCTGGACACCCATCAGCACGACAAGAAGCTTCCTCTTCAACTCTGAACCCACCCTAGTGAGCAGCCTTATCCAGGTTCCTACAGCCTCAACTTCAATGCTTTAAGGAACAGACCATAAACAGCCTAGGTCAATTAGTAGCTTATCTCATCAGTGTCTCCATTTAAGGAGCATTTCCTGTCACACGACCCAAAGAAAATAAGAAGCCCCCCCTCCCATATTAGTTTTCCCCCATCTCTACCCAACCTATTCTAGAAGAGCTCTGCCGTGGCCCCTTGGGACCTTGCCCATCACCTCCAGGCAGAGCTGGAGTCATAGTCAATCTGAATCATGGCCACATCCAGATCCCAGAACAGGAGAAGAGGACAGGCAGGGAAGCCAATGAGGCCACTGCTTCATTCCGGGCCACTTTCCCTTGCTTCCCCCTCCCCTGGATGCTGTCCAAGACAATTCCTCTTGGTTTGGGGCTCCTCATCCCCACAGAACAGAGGTGCGGAGCATAACCCACCCTGACCCCTCATCACTCCCACCCTAGTGCTACCACAACACCATTCTAACCCCAGCTACAGTCTAGACCAGAATCCTCAGGGTCACTTGCTCCACCATCTTCATCACCATCATCCGAGTTCTTTTATTCCAGCATCATCTTTGCTGGTGTTGGCCGAGAATGGGGGGGGGGGGGGGGGCTCATGTAGCCCTGGACCTTTGATTCCTTCTTCCTTTCAATATAGGCAATAAACTAATTGAACCCAAAAGTGGCTTCTGGTCCCATTACTGGTCGGGTGAATCAGGTTCTGGCCTTTCTAAGGCAGTGAGTGCTTCAGCCCCATACCTACAGTTTTCTTGGTAATTTCCTTTGCTAAAAGTTTTTAATTTTTTTTTTGAGAAAAGTAAGAGATTGCTCTCATCTGTTCAGTGTGTTTATTCTCAGCAAAATGTAGTGCTTCTATTTCAATAGTGGGGAAGCTCAGAACCCCAGGAATAGATTGTGGCAAAACCCAGTTCTCAGGTGCTGAAGTCATTCAGTGCCTGCTGCCTACATGGGAGTTCTGCTTCAGCGGGTGAAAAGCAGGTCCTGGGCTGTCTTAGGGTTTCTATTGGTGTGACAAAAAACTATGGCCATAAAGCAAGTGGGGGAGGGAAGGGTTTATTTGGCTTATCCTTCTACATTGCTGCTCGTAACTGAAGGAACTCAGAACAGGAACTCAAACAGGGCAGGGTCCTGCAGGCAGGAGCTGATGCAGAGGTCATGGAGGAGAGCTGCTTACTTGCTTGCTTTCCCTGGCATGCTCAGTCTGCTTCCGTATAGAACCCAGGACCAAAAACCCAGGGATAGCAGCACCAACCATGGGCTGGGCCCTCCCCTCACTGATCACTAATTGAGAAAATGCCTTACAGCTGGATCTTATGGAGGCATTTCCTCTACTGAAGCTCCTTCCTCTTGGATGACTCTAGTTTGTGTCAAGTTGACACACAAAACCAGCCAGTCCATGAGCTTTCAGCAACTCTTCTTCATAAATCTTGCAGTCAGCATATGTTAGTCTTAGGATTAGAAAGAACATGTAAGTGTGACTAAAGGCTGTGACAATAATCACAGACCGACACCCTCCTACCTGCCTTCCCCAGGACACTCACCCCAGACTTGCAGGTGGAACTTCCGGGTGCAGGTAACAGGAGAGTGCTTCAGGTTAATGAAGCACTGTAAGACCCTGCATCCTCCAGGTTCAGGTTGCTAATCTGCTGAGAGAAGTCAGGGCCCACAACACTCACGTGACCCCAGGGTCAAGTCTAGCTCTCCACTTTCCACCACAGTGATAGAGGCAAATGTCTTTGGCTATGAATGGCATGTTGAAAGATGCTGTCCACCTGCCTTCCAGAGAGCAGCTCTAGGGGTCCCAAGGGTCCCAGTTACCAGCAGAGATTCTGCATCCTCTCTGAAAGTCCCCTAGCCTTGTGAACCCAAAAGTTTCAGGTCATCCAGAATAAGCAGAAGGTCTCAGCATGTTTGAGAGCAAGCCAGGGACCTATTGACTCCATTTCTGAGATGAGGAAACATAGCCAAACAACATGATGGTTTGCTCAGTACCGCACAGCCAGGTGGTGGGTGATTCAACTTAAGCAAGGCTGCGATTCCCATCACTACCAGCAGAGGGCTCTCTTCTACACAGACACAGAAAGAAACAGCTATTGGTGTGGAGTACTTGCGAAATACCTAATGATCCCTGCTGCTGCTTAGTCACTCCTGCTGAAGAATGAACTAAAGTCAGAATGCATTTGTAGGCATTCTTGTCCTGCAGCTTCCCCTGAGCTGCCGGCCCAAAAATAGAGATCCAGCCATGGTTCCTGGGAATAGGATTAGCACCTGATTGGCTAAGGCAGTTTAAAGGTGCTCTGTGGGGCGTTTGCTAAAATCTCAACATAAAGTGCACGTGAGAGATAAGTCTAAGTTCCAGACACCAGGAAGAGCAGCCAAATTCAAACTCTTGCTTTTACCAGGTACTAGCTCTTATCTTGAATCAAGTTTCCTAATTTGTTTCCCTGTGGAGCAGGGTGTGACATCTGGGATTTTGTGAGGACTGCGTGAAAAGCGCACCCTATAATTATAACAGTTCAATAGAATTCATCATTAGTATTCTTCAAGATTCTTCTTTTTAAATGGCATGCTTGTGCCTCAGCCATGTGGAGGTTAGAGGACAAGGGCAACTTGCAGAACTCGGTTCTTTCCTTCCATAATGTGGGCTAAGGGCCTGAGCTCACAGCATCAGTCTTGGTGACAAGTGTCTTTATCCGCTGAGCCATCACCTCTCAGCCCTTCTTAAAGATCCTTAATATCTCTGAAATCTATTAGTGGACATAACTCGTTTGTCCATCACCTAAAGTGTTCAATATCCTTGTAGAGACGTTTTGTGTTGTTTTCTGAGACAGAGACTCGTGGAGTGCAGCCTGGCCTCCAACTCAATGTACAGCTAAGGATAACCTTGAATTCTTGTTCCTCTGTCTTAGGCACCCATGTACGGGATTACAGTACTGTCTGTCTTGCCAAGATGGTTATTTTAGATAAAATGTCACTGTATAGCACTATCTGACCTGGAATTAACTATGCAGAACAGGCTGGCCTTGAACTCATAAATTGCCTCCCAAATTCTTGCGTTAAAGGCATGTACCATTGTGCCTAGAGGCAGAAACATTTTTAAAGTCACTTCTCAGTAGCATGACCCATCTTTGTAGAAGAGTCTACTGGTAGCTGTGACCCTAGGTTGGGTTTTACCCTGCAATTCCAAGAAGCAAAAAGTTTAAAGCTGGCCAACTTCTGCCAAATAAGCATTTAAAGAGAAACGTCACCGCAGTACCAGGAAAGGTCTGTATCCGGACATAAATTTGGATCCAGAGTGCTGATCATGTCATTATACGCAAGCATAATGAGTTGGCACTAGCTAAAAGCTACACCAAAGGACTTGGGAGGTGGCTCAGTCAGTAAATTGTTTGCCAAGCAAGAATGAAGATGTTTAATAAGCCAGACACATTTCCTGTGCCTGTAACTGCAGTACTGCAGGAGGAAGGGCAGAGACAGGGGCCCCTAGGGCTTGTTGGCCAGCCAATCTAACCAAATATGTGAGCTCAATGATCAGTGAGAGATTCTGTCTCAAAAAATAAAGCAGGGCTAGCTGTGGTGACCCATGCCTTTAATCCCAGCACTCAGGAGGCAGAGATAGTTGAATATCTAAGAGCTCAAGGCTAGACTGATCTATACAGAAAGTTCTGGGCCAACTAAGGTTATATAGCAGGACCTTGTCTCAAAAAATAAATAAAATAAACAAAGAAACGTAATCAAGAGAAATACTCTACATAGACTTCTGACCACTGCATGTGTGTACACATGTACATATACATCTGCATACGATGTACACACACGTTTGCATGCACACACGCACACACGCACACACAGTTGATCTAAGCAGCCTTGTTTACAGTACCTGTGGAATTCCAGGGTGGTGCCAGGCTGGTGGCATACCAGGGAACCACAGCATCCTGGCTTGCTCACCGTTGAATCCACTGGACACACACTGTTCATGTCCTCTGCCGAGCTATTCTGGTTCCACTAGAATCAGGCTGTTAGGACTCATCCGCAGGAGAACAGTGCCGACATCAGATATACATTCCTCTCTGAGCATTGCCCCCATCTGAAATATACCCTGAGAGATCCCACCTTGTGAAAACAACTCTGGGGTCCCTGAAGCTGGTATAGTCGCTCTTCCCCTGCTTAAGCCTTCTCCTAGTCCATCCTGGCCCAGCCATGCTCCCCCCTGCTGAGTTTCTGACATTTATTGGCCAGTTTGGTTTCAAACATGTACTTCATCCCACCTCATATGAAGAGCTGTGTATGAGTCTCTCCAAGAGCCATGAGTCCCTCCAGGGAAGAGAAGGTGGGAGTAATGAATATCTGCAATAAGGAAAGGAATAAAATGCCTGATTTTATGCAGAAAGCTGGCTAGATTAGCTTCATAGTTAGGTGTAGTGGGGGAATGTATCAGGATTATAGTGTGAAGCCCATTTCTGGACTCAACTGAAGGGAAAGTGGCTCAAGGGGGTCAGACACAGGGCACAAATCCCAACACCCAGACTCTTGTCTGAGGGCATTGTGTATGCCATTTTATCCTCCCAAACAACGCATAAGGCATGATTTCTATTTCCATTATACAAATGAACACCATGAGATTCAGGGAACCTAAGAGCTTGCCCGTACACCCCAAGGAGGGAATAGCAGGGGGAAAACAAACAAACAAACAAATAAACACACAGGATCCCAGCCTGATATCCAGTTTACTACACTGCTTCCATAGCTTTCCCCATGCAAAGTTTCTCCTCCTGGTGGCTAACCTGGGTTGTCAATGTGGCACACTGGGGAAAGGGAGTTTCAATTGAAGAATTGCCCCCATCAACTTGTCCTGTGGACGTGTCTTCGGGGCATTTTCTTGTTTGCTAATGATTCCAGAGCCTCCAGCCCATTTATACGTGGTACTGTTCCTAGGTTGTGGATTTGGGTTGTGTAAGAAAAGCAGCTGAGTGTGAGTCTGGGACCAAGCCAGTAAGCAGCCTACCTGCATGCTTTCTGCCTCAAGTTCCTGCCTTAATTTCCCTAGATGATGAACTGTAACCTGTGCAATGAAAAAACCCTTTCTTCCCCAAGCTGTTCTTGGTCGTGGTGTGCATCACCGCAACAGAAACCACGCTAGAACTCTCCCCATGTCACATTGATATTCGCTTTTCCCACTCACACCCCACGACTGGACTTGACGCTTATGAAGACTAGAAATATGTTGAACTGAGAATCTGTGACCATTTTGGACTTGTGGCTATTTTAAACCAAAACTCATCTCACCCATTCTTTCTCCATAGGCCCCAGAGATTCTAATGTGGGCAATGACCCTCAAGTGCCTTGTTAGAGAACACGAAGTGGGGAGGCTCCCCCGTGTACAGGGCAGGTGCAAGGGAGGAAAAAAAGCAGGACCAGTTCAAGGAATCCAGCTTCTTGGTTTCCATTCTGTGTTCGTGGTTTTCTGAGACTTGCTGCTTCTGCATCTCTAGACTGTGCTGACCTTGCTTCACAGACTACCAGCCATGTGCCACAACATGTCAGCTAATCGCTCAATTAATCTCTAAACCTGGTGTAACACTGTCTGCCTCATTCATTTCAAAAATTGTCGGAAAGGTTCAGTTCTTTAAAATCCTAATGGCTGTAGTTAGGAACTACTAAGCCATAAGTACTTCAAAGTGCTTCATCCGTGGTTCATCAGTATGCTAAGAAACACTTAATGTTTGTAGTGGGAATAACTGTGATGGTCAATGGCTAGCAGCTAGGACAACCTGGGTTTCTCCTGAAGGAGAACAAACGAGAAAGCATAAAACTCATAAGACTAAGAAAGGAGCTCAAGCTTCGCTGTGGGTTTCCCAAGGTCTAGCTTCCCCTAACCACCACCCTCGGAGCCACCTCCTGCCATCTCTTGGGTCTCTGGGGATGAGCAGTGAGAATCCTCAGAGACAGAAAGTGTTGAGCACTTGCCAGACCTGTGACCCTGAAGTTGTTTATGAAACGAGGCAGTCTCAGTTCTTAACAGCGAGTGACTCTCGGGCGCTGGAAAGAAAAGGAGAAACGAGAAAGAGACCCAGGACCTGACAGATACCACACAAAAACCCTTATGAGTCCTTAAAAACCTAAACGTGTCAGAAAAATCTGCTGAAGTGACGAGAAAAGTGAGTCCTAGAATTGCCTGTGGCTTGTCCCTAGCTCGCGCTGCCAGCATTCAGCCCCTTGGGAAATGCCCAGGTGCCCCGAGTGTCATCAGTAGAAGAAAGGTGCCGGCGGTAAGGACAAAGTCTGGGCTTTCATGACTTCTTTCAGCACAGGCATGTCAGTCCCTGCAGGCACACAATACAGTGTCGTAAAGGCAACACATTCCATGAAAACGTCTCATTCTTAGGATAAACCCATATGCGTGGCAGGTAGAAGATCCTAGGAGTTAGAGGAGTGTACTTACCCATGAGAAGACCACAGAAGGGTAAGGACCATGAGAGAGGATGGCACATCTTCACCTCAGACTAGCCTGTCTCATGGCAGTAGCTGGACCACGCATTGTGTTAACATCAGCCCACGCACTTTTTCTGGTTTTCTCTAATCATGGTAGCTTTGAGTCACAAAATAGAAGGATGAAAGGTTATGAAAGAATGAACAGACCAGAAGCCAAGCCAGCCTCCAGAACCCCAGGTAAGGCCCTGACCCACAGACCACTTCCACTCCCTCAGTGTTCACCCAGCCTACCCCCAATCGCTCCTCCTCTTCTAGACACCATATTCCAACCCACAACTCCATCAGAAGCCCCGTGCTCCACCAGAGACCACTCCGGCCACCAGAACCTCACTACTCTCTCAGTGCCTGCCCAGCCTACCTCCAATCAGTCCTCCCCTTGTCACCATACCTGGGCCCCTAATTACAGCTGAGGCTCCCTGATGGACCAAAGGCCACACCAGCCACCAGAACTCCAGGTAGACTGCCCCCTGCACACTGCCCACTGCCACTTCTCTCTCAATGCCCGTCAACCTTACCCCCAACCACCTCTCCCCTCCCTGTCATGGTATCCCATCCCCCAGTTCTGGCAGAGGCCCCTTGCTCAACCAGAGGGCACAATAGCCACCAAATCTTTAGGTAGACCATCTGCCCACAAACTATTCCCACTCAGATTGCCCCACCACTCCCTGTAACCACATACCAGCAATCCCAGAAGAGGACCACCCCTGCAAAGCTGGACCAGAGGCCACACTGACCACCAGAACCTCAATCCCCAACTTTGGCAGAAATTCCCTGCTAGACCAGAGGCTACCCAGGTCTTCAGAAGTCCAGCCCGCAACTGAGGTGGAGACCTTCCAGTCAGAAGACCAGAGAGGAAACAGAAATCAAGGAAAAACACCTATTCAAGAAAGATTGTTGCAAGGAGGGGCTTGTTTATCCCAGCCACCTGGCTAGCTTAGCCCCGAAATAATCACACAGAAACTGTATTAATTAAATCACTGCTTGGTCCATTAGTTCTAACTTCTTAATTGCTAACTCTTACATATTAGTCTAACCCATTTCTATTAATCTGTATATCACCACGAGGTCATGACCTACCAGCAAAGTCTCAGCACGTCTATCTCCTCTATCTCTGGCAGTGGGTCCATAGCATCTCCCTCTGACTCTGCCTCCTTTCTCCCAGCATGCCATTTAGTTTTCCCCGCCTACCTAAGTTCTGCACTATCAACAGGCCCAAAGCAGTTTCTTTATTAACCAATGAAAGCAACACAAAGACAGAAGGATCTTCTATACCAAAAGTTACAGAAAGCGGCACCTAGACCTAAAATCATCCCAAATCCAGATGCCTAGACACCAGTGTAAGAACTGGAAGGAAGAAGTCAAAATATCTTGCAGATAAATGATAGTATACATAAGCAATCCCCGATATTTTACTAGGGAACACTTACAGCTGATAAATACCTTCAGCAAAGTGTTTGGAAACAAGAGTAACTCAAAAAATCAGTAGCCCTCCTATACACAAATGAAAAAAAAGACAAAGCAAGAAATCAGGGAAACAACATCCTTCATAATAGCCACAAATAGTATAAAATATCTTGGTGTAACTCTAACCAAGCAAATGAAAGATTTGTATGACAAAAACTTCAAGTCTTTGAAGAAAGAAATTGAATAAGATAGCAGAAGATGGAAATATCTCCCATGTTCATGAATTGGTAGAACTATGATAGTAAAGATGAAGAAATTACCAAAGCAATCTATAGATTTAATGCAATCCCCATCAAAATTCTAACACAATTCTATAAATACCTTGAAAAAACAACACTCAGCTTCAAATGGAAAAGACAGAAAAAACCCTAAGATAGTTAAAACAATCCCATATAATAAAATAACTTCTGGAGGTAACACCATTCCTAATTTGAGTAGTATAGAACTATAGTGATAAAACCTCATAGTGTTGGCATAAAAACAGACGGGTTGATCAGTGGAATAGAATTGAAGACCCAGTTGTAAATCCACACAGTTATAGACACCTGATTTTTGATAAAGAAGCCAGAATACACAATGGAAAGAAGAAAACATTTTTAATAAATTGTGTTGGTCTAACAGGAGTCTGCATGTAGAAAAATTCAAATGGATCCATATATATCACCCTGCACAAAACTCAAGTCCTAGTGAATCAAAATCTCAAATAAAGCCAGAAACATTGAACCTAATAGAAGAGAAAGTGAAGAATAGCCTCGAGCACATTGCCACAGCAGATAACTTCCTGAACAGAGCACCAGTAGCACAGACACTGAAACCAACAATCAATAAATGGAACCTCGTGAAACTAAAAGCTCTTGTAAGACAAAAGACTCCATCGATGGGACAAAATGGCAACCAACATAATGGGAAAAGATTTTTCACCAACTTCCCATCTGACAGAGGACTAGCATCCAAAATATACCAAGAACCCAAGAAACTAGATATCAGCAAATGAAATGATTCAATTAAAAAATGTGAAACAGATGTAAACAGAGAACTCTCAACAAAGAAGTCTCATATGTCTGAAAAAACACTTTATAAAAATGTTCAGCATCCTTGGTCATCAGGGGAATGGAAATCAAAACTACTTTGAAATTTCATCTTACACCTGTCAGAATAACCAAGATGAAAGAACACAAGAGACAGCTCATGCTGTGGAGGATGTGGAACAAAGGGAACACTCCTCCATTGCTGATGGGAGTGCAAATTGTACAGCCACCATGGAGATCAATATTGCAGTTACCCAGAAAATTTGGAGTAGATCTACCTCAAGACGAAAATTTGGAATAGATCTACCTCAAGACCCAATTATACCACTGTTGGAATATACCCAAAGAATATTCCATCCTATCACATGAACACTTGCTCAACAATGTTCATAGAAGCTTTATTCATAATAGCCAGAAACTGGAAATAACTTAGATGTCTCTAAACCAAAGAAAATATAAAAAAGTGGTCATTTACACAATAGAGTATTACTCAGTTGTTAAAAACAATGACATCATTAATTTTTCTGGAAATGGATGGAACTAAAAGAAAATCATCTTGAGTGAGATAACCCAGACAAAGAAAGACTAATATGGTATGTATTCACTTATATGTAGTTGTTAGCTATTAAGTCATTGATAAGCAAGCTGCAATCCATATAACCACAGAAGTATAAAGTAAGGAACTGGGAAGGAGGGGCGGTTTCTCCATAAGAAGGGGAAATAGAATAGATCATTATGGATGGGTGGAAGATAGGGAGGGGGACTGGAATGGAAAGATCAAATGGGAAGGGAAAGGGAAGAGGGGGCAAGGAGGGAATATGTGGAGGGACAGCTAAAACTAAGGGCAACTTGATGGGTGGTATGGAAACCTAATTCAGTAGATGCTTGCTAAATATAGACATATATGAAGCTGATCTAAATAAAATCACAAATAATGGGAGAGATACCTCTCATCACCAAATCCTGCTTCCAGTACCTGGAATGGGTTACATCTAACCTGGTTGTTAGCCAAAGGCATCACATGGGAAACCCCAAACATCCCAGGCTACTGCCAAAGCTACTGGCTACTCTCTACAAACTAGCAGTAAGACCCTAGGTGAAGACAATAATTACACAACTCATTAAGCATGGGTAAATAGCGTTGGTGTCTACTTAGAGCCTTCTCCCCTATGGACTAATGTTCATGGTACTGGAAGGGACTCTTGCTACCTAAGGAGAAAAGTAAACACTAATCCTGCTAGAACTGATCTAGAAAGATACACTGGTGCAATAGCGGCACAAAGCTTCTGGGAATAACGAATCAAGATCAGATTTAAGGCCTGCTCCATATAATGGAACTCACACCTAACACTGCTAGGCTGGCTAAGAACCTGAGACTAGATAGACCAGGGTTCTGGGGGAAGCCAAATGCTGCAATCCTGCTAAAGGAACATAACCATAAAGCAACTCATAAAGATATTCTGTTATAGCCATAGAACAGTGCCTTGTTCAGCCATCATCAGAGGCGCTTCCTCTTACAGCAGATGGGAACAAATACAGAGACCCACAGCCAATGTGCAGAGGCAAGAGAACAGAGAATACTAAGTCCTAAGTGAGATGCCTCCACAAAATCCCTCCTCTCAGGACCCAGGAGACCCTTCTAAAGAGGAGGTAGAGAGAATGTAAGAGCCAAAGGGGGTGGAAGACACCAAGAAAACAGGTGTCTTAACATAGCAGGACCAGCATACCTATAAACTTGTTATGCACCAAATGGGGTCTAGAGCTGAGAGAAGTGGACATAACTCCTGTCTCTAACTCAGAAGCTCTCTCAGAACCACTTGCAAATGAAAAATTAGTTTTCTCCCCAGGCAAGGGAGTCTCACTGGGGAAGCAAACCACTTTTAAGTGTAAGCTCCAAGTCAGCGATAGATGGTCAATACAAAACAAACTCAATTACGTCAATTACGTCTCTGTTTCATAATGTTATGTAAGGGTTGCTTTTTTTTTTTTGGCTTATAGATCCTTCACATTGTATCATGGGATTTTTACATTTTTATGGGACTCATGTGTGTGTCAATGTGTCTCTGTGTTTCTTGTGCTTTTCCGTTAGCTTTTTTTCATCTATTTGGTCCCATTCCAATCTGTTTCTATTTTATTTTATTCTATTATTATTCTTTAGATGCTTGTTTGTTTTCTAATGAGAAACAGAAGGTGTGGAGCTGGATAGGAGGATGGTGGGGAGGAGCTGGAAGGAATCAGGTAGAGGAACCATAATCATAATATAGTACATATAGTATATGAAAAAAATCCATTGTCAATAAGAGAAAAAAACCAAAAGGCCTCTGGATGGGCCTTCAAGGATAGCATGATTGCCTGTCATCACACACAAGGATGAAATTATTGAAAATTCAGCCCAGAACCTTTCCCAGCAATTGGTAGGACTACAATGCCACCTAAGTCTGAGACGTAAAGGGTGTTGCTTTAATAGCAGGTTAGAGTTGGTGGAAATGGGGTTCTATAACTTGAGATAGTTTCCTCAAGTCCTCCTCCCTCTCCCCTTTCCCCCTCCTCCTCCATTTCCATGCTCCCTTCTTCCCCAACACCCACACTCTCAATTTTCTCAGGACATCTTGTCTATTTCCTCTTCCCAGGGAGATCTATGCATGTTTCTCCCCCTTCTCTTTCTCCTCATCCTCCCTTCCTCTTTAGGCTCCATTTCTATGTCTTCTTCTACTCTGATATTTTCCATTATTTTTCTACCCAAAATTCCTGAAGTAGCCATGCTCCAGAACTTGTCTGATTTGACCTCAATTCCTATTGTACTCTACAAAGCTATATCAGCCCTAAAATTCAGGGGTCTAGGCTGAGATCATCCAGCAAATACCACAGAGCTGTCATAAGAAAATGAGCTATGTTGACCAAAGACCCAAGCTCTTGGGAGCTTTGATAACAATGTTTATCAGAAATATGGATCTTGCTTGAGTCAAAAAAATCAGGAATAAGCTAATGCTATTATCTCTCCCCAACCCCAACCCCAATCTAACTAAGCCAAAGACATTTCAAGGCCTCCTGGATGATGAGGCAGAAGGTAGGCTGATAAAGAAATTCTCAAAGTTGAAAACTGAGAGAATGTTATAGTCTATATTTAGTACAGGAGCAGGGCATAGCCCTTATCAGAGAATTTTCATTTCCTAGTCTCTAATGATGGCCTTCTCCCCACATCGAGCACCTGAGTTCTACCAAGGTATTCTCTTATTTATTCTTTCACTCACCTTTGTTTTTCTAGCTCTTTATAATTTGCAGCAACCTGCTTAACTTCTTTGGGGTATAACATATGACCTAAATATTGGAAAAGCAGGTGCCTCTGCACTTTCTCTGGAACAATGACTAGTCCTGCATGGCTTAGGCTCTGTTGTAATAGTCCATATGGCTCCAGTAAAAATTTCATCATCTCTGTGGGCAAGCAGGATATCATCCATATAATGGATAATATAAATGTATGAAAATTGATCTGTAAACCTTGGTATAGCCTGAGCTACAAACTTCTGGCATAAGGTGGCACTGTTTGCCATACCTTGAGGTGAGATGCTCCATTGATATCTCTTTATCGGTTCTTTGAAATTAGCTGAGGGGATACCAAAAGAGAATCTTTGGCAATCTTGTGGTAGCAAAGGGATGGTATAAAAACAATCTTTTAAGTCTAAAATGATTTTATTGGTGTCTTTTTGTATAGCTGTACAAGGAGGCATTCTGGTTGTAATGCTCCTATCGGCTGCATGGTTGCATTAATCTTCCTTAAGTTCTGAATTAATCTCCACTTTCCTGATTTCTTTTTAATAACAAAAAATGGAGAATTCCATGGTGAATTAGATGGTGTAATGTGACCATTATCCATCTGTTCTTGTACTAACTGCTGGGCAGCTTGTAATTTTTCTTCTCTTAGAGGACATTGATTTACCCATACAGGCTCATCACTTTTTTAGACTATTAGGTCTGCATGGAGTGCAGGTTCTTCAGTGACCTCTCCTAAAAATACCCTAATCCTGCCCTGGAAGCTCTATCATCTGGTATGATAGGATCAATTCTTCCCTTATTTTCCTTGCCTAGATGTTGATTAGGTAATAATCCTTGTTGAAACATTTGATTAATAACAACTGTGCTGGGGGATATAAATATACCCCCATTCTGGACATAGTATCTCAGCCCCATAAATTTACAGGTAAATGAGGAATAATATACTGCCAAAAAGTTCCTTCATGGCTCTCTCCATCCTTCCAGTATAGCTCATTACTACTTTGTTCAGGATTTTGAGTCTGACCAATCCCCTGCAGCTGTGTAATAGTCTCCATCTTTGGCCATTTAGAAGGCCATTGGCTAGCAGTTATAACCAAAATGTCTGTACCAGTACCTAAAAGACCAGAAAACCTTTTTTCCATTTATAAACAAAGTGAGTTCTGTTCTCTGAGGACCTAAGACTTGTAGCAAATAGGCGTCAGATGAACCAAATCTGTCCTTCCCTCTCTTATCTTTTTTAATTTGGTTTTTGGTTTGCTCAGCGGAAAGTAGAATTAATTGTGCAAGCCTCTGACCTCCATTTGGCGAGTGAATCATCACCTTGATTTCTCCTTCGAAATCACTGTCAATGACTCCAGGGGCAACAATAATTCCTTGCATGGTGGTGCCACTTCTCCCTAGTAACAGCACTATGGTATCCTCTGGTAAGGGCCCATAAGCCCCAGTGGGGAGAGCTTGCATCCCTGTTTCGGGAGTCAGAACCATGTATATGGAAGAGCTGAGGTCAAGCCCTGTGCTTCCTGGGGTTGCCCTGAAAAAGTCCTGAATGGATTTCCTTGGGGGAGAATAGGCTGCTGGATTGCCCCAGAATTTTGTCTCGGGGCCTGAGACTGGCTCCTGCATCTGTTTCCTGAAAGGGGATTCCCTAGGTCATCTCTTTTTGATCTGCACTCACTAGTCCAATATTTTCCTCTTCTGCATCTTCTGCATAATCCTGGTTCCCTTCTTGTCCTCGGGCTTATTCTCCTATCAGAACAGTGTTTGATTTGATGCCCCATAAGACTGCATCCAAAACAGCTTCCAGGAGGTCCTGTAGCTTGCTTTCTCCCTGAGCCTGCATCTCTCTGCTAGGATAGGATGTCACTAATTGTCTTTCCCTGGAAGGCAGCAGCTATGACCATTCCCTGTGTATATGATTGGCCATTATCTGTGCAAATTTGGATATAATCTGCAATGTTACCTTGCTTTCTAAAAGGTCTCAGAGTGCTTCACACACAGCATTAGTGTTTTCAAAGGCTAGCTGTCTAACTATTTACTGCCCTGCTTCTTTCTCTGTCTCCAATCAACTTATTATGTCTGTGTTTGTCTGGAGACAAAGTCTTGAAATAGTTCATCTGGTCCCTGTCTCATACTAGACAACTCCTCAGTCTGTTCTTTAGAAGATGGAAGTCTATTCAAGGCCTTCTTGACAGCTGCATTAATTTGGACATATGCAGCCATATCAAAGTCTAGTTGCTAATCTGCCCCTGTATAAGGTCCCTCACCCTTTCTATTTCTATGAAATAGAAACTTGCTGAACCCTGTTTCTCTCAGCTGAGGCCTGACATTGTTTTACGAACTTGGTTTTCCACAATAGATAGTCTCCTCCTGACAGGCAAGCTTTGGCTATCTGCTTCCAATCCCCTGGGGGCAGAGCTTCTACAGCTATATTTTTCAATAGCGTCTGAGTAAAAGGAGCCATTGGGCCATACTGAGCACAAGCAGTTTTTAATTCTTTGAGTAACTTAAATGATATGGGAGTATGTATCCTTGAGCATCTCTTTGCTCTATTACAGGAAATAATTGAAGTCCTTGGATCTCTTTCACTCTGCTAGCAGCTTTTCTGACACAAGCTTGTAAAGGAGACTTGGCACTAATGTTAGGAGTCTTCCTCACCTTTGGAGCTCTTTGTACCATAGGCGGATCTAAACCAGCTATTAGGGTAGGAAGAGAATTACTCTTCTGGTAAGAGTCCTGGATCTGCAGAGTTTCTAGTCTCCATGATAGTGAGGTTATCAACTCTTTTAAGCCTTTTAGCTCCTTTTGAATCTTATCATCACGTCTCTGACTCTCAACATTGCTGGTTATTAATGAGGGAGATGAAGTCTCCTCTTAATACTTCTCTAAGTCATTAGGCTTTGGCTGATTGTAATCACTCAGTTCCGTGAATGCATCTAGCAACTCCTCCAGTGGTGTGAGGGTATCTTCTCCCTTCTAATGGACTCAGAGGAAAGTATCTCCTGCTGTTTGTGATTTAAGTCCAAACTTTCCTATATTAGCATCCAAAAATAAAGCATATCTGCAGAGACGCTTTCTGGTCCATAATTGTAATAATGTTGAATTTTTATCCTAACTTCTTTCCAAGTTGCAGCATCTAAAGTCCTGTACTCAAAAAACTGAGGGCATAGCTGCTCTATAAATTACAAAAATTCCTGTATCTGATGCTGCTGTACTCAGGCTCCCCTGTCCCCTGGAGATTGATACATCTGCAATCAACTGTATAGCCCTTTGATTACTTCTTCCTTGTCCCATAGCTATATTTATTATGTACAAATTTTTTTAGTCCTGATTTTTATTTGCCACTTCTCTCTCTGTTTTTTAAAATTCTACTATTTATTTCTGAGCATTCCTTTCTCACCTATCCACCTGTGGTGTAGTTTTTTTCATGGATGCCTCACATTCTCTTCTGTACGTCTGGCCACTCTTCCATGTTTTGGGGGGTTCACCAATTGTCCCTATGTTGGGAGTCATTGTCGGGAATCCAGCCCCAACATAAAAGATTTCTCATGCCAGCATGGAGGCCTGGGATAAATGAAGGCACAATTTACATGACAGCATCTGGAGGGAGTTTCAAGGATCATTTAAATCCTGAAATCACCCGTGTTTATATTTTAAACAGCTTTTATATCAATGTAAACTGAGAGAGAAGTTAACAAAAACTTCATTAGCATTGTTTCCTAGGTAGCAGGAGAGAATGATGTAAGTCCTGTCTGGCTTGTGCCTATTTTGTCACATAAACTGAAAACACCTCTTCCCAGGTGACCTCCTAATTTACAATAAAAGGGGTAGAGCAAAATTAGCATATCCTGGCACTTGTTGAGGTGGTACAGGGTTTGTTTTTACTTTAAAAGAGTTAGGCAATTTCCTCCTGTGTGGAAAGTGCAAATTGTGCCTTATAAATTGCTCAGATTCTCTGACCACCACACAATGTGGAATACAGACCTGCATAATTCACCCCCCACAATTTATGTATTGACAAACCTCTTGTAGATGATGTAGCTATGATCAGTCTTACAAATGAATAATCTGACAGAAAAATTCAGAGATTCACCCAGTCATAAGGCTATTTCCTTAGTTAGAACAAAAATTCAGAAGGAATGTTTTATTGATTACTACAGTTGCTTCCATGGGAGAGAATTTGGTGAAGGAGTGGATGAATGCATGCATGCATGGATGAATGAATGAATGAATGGCTTTGCTAACTAATGGGCTTAGAAGGAGGTCTAGTCATTCATACCTCAGTATGTGAAATTTGTGACAAATACATTTATTGAATGAATGAATAGATGAATGAAAGCTGGTTTGAGGAGTTTAGCTGCTCCTCCAAGTCCCTCTTTTGTCTCCACAGAACAAGGAGCCTCTGGGAAGGAAACATCCTTAATAGTGATGTCAGGGGTGCTAGGGGGTCCTGTGACTTTTCCCCTAAACATCTCTGGGGATGCAGAGATAGAGTATGTTGCCTGGCGTTATCCCCCAAGTCTCTAGCTGTGACTTTCCTCCCAGAAGATGTAATTATTCTAGATAAAGACTACTATGTGTAATGATCTGTTCTGTCTCTTTAAGAGACAAGACATTCCTACTTCCTCCCCATCCCGCTGAGGCAGGCAGATCTTTCTTCCTATTTGAAGCCTGAGTCTCTTCATTTTCCATCTCCCTCTAGAAGAGGCAGCTTTGGGCTCTCCTCTCCCTCTCTCTTTCTTTCTCTCTCTCTCTCTCTCTCTCTCTCTCTCTCTCTCTGCTCTTCTCCTCTTCTCCCTCCTCCCTCCATAACCCACTAAATAAGTATCCAACTTCACTCTGTATGGTGTGCCTATCCATCCTTCTCTCACCCACCACACACAACCAGCCGCCTTCAGAGATCTGTGGCATGGTCTCATGCACTATCCCTGCCTGGGACTGGCTGATCTGGGGCCTGCTGCCTGCCCCCACTCTGGGACCTGCACCGTGGTCTCATGGCCCACTGCCATGATATGTGAATCTGCAGCATATTTTTATTAATTTATTTTATTGGTGCCGTGAGACTTGGGAGGCTCTCCCACCCCGAACTCCTCTCCCGGGATTGGGAACCAAAACTAGGTATTTTTTCCACAACAACCATGTGTTCCATATGCCTCAGCCTGATTTCTACTCACACTACCGGCTTCAATTAGTGAGTTTTCCCCATTCTGATCTCTGGTCAGCTTACATTCATCTCTGGATAGCTTCTCTTAGCTGAAATTGTGTTTTCTTCTCTGTTTTGCATAGACAAGAGAAACAAAGCAGTACTCTCAACATTTTTTAAGGATTTGGTTGTCCTTTATTTATGTGTAGATGTATCTGTTTGTGTGTGCATGCAGGTGCCCATGGAGGACAGGGGAGGGTGTCAAATCCCCTGGAACTGGAGTCACAAGCTAATGTGAGCCACCCAGTGTGAGTACTGGGAATTGAACTGTGGTCTTCTGTGAGTCTTAACCACGTATTCCTCTCTCTGGCTCCTCACCTTCAACATTGTGCTTGGAAATACGTCTTGCTACTTAAACAATCTGCTTTCCACAAAGCAGTAGAATACAATCCAGGCTCGATCCCACTTTTTGTAAACATTCACTTCTTTCCAGTTTCTAATGGCATATTACTAATTTCTAAAACATCATCAGAGAGACCTTAACTTTTCTCATTTCTATTACTGTTTTGTTTATGATTACACATATTCAAAGAAACATATTATCACATACACACACACACACATATGCATGTATATCCTTACAATGCCCTATTTTCTTTCTGGGTCTTCAGAAACTTGTTTTAACATCATATTTTTACCAAAAGCTTCTTGAAGACATCATGGGCTTTTACTAGCATGCACCTCAAAATTCTTCCAACTTCTACCTATGAGCCAATTCCGAAGACACTTTCCATATTTTTAGATATTTGTTACAACGCCGAACTTTTGGTATCAAAATATCTATTCATTTGCTAATGTTGCTATAATGAAATATTGTTCACTGATGGAGCTGGAAAGGGTGTTCAATGGTTAAGAGCACTGGCTGCTTATCTAGAGGACTCAGGTTCAACTCCCAACACCTACATAGCCATTAACAATTAATTGTCTATAGCTCAGTCCTAAGGGGATCTAATGACCTCTTCTGACCTCCATGTATACTACATGCATGTAATGCACAAAAATACATGCAGGCAAAACACTAATAAATATAAATTTTTAAAGATGTTTTATTGGCTGAGTAGGTTAAACAATAGAAGTGAATTTTCTTACAACTTTACAGTCTGATCAAGGTATCTGTATGTTTGGTTTCTTCTGAAGTTGGCTTTGTATTGAAGATATCCATCTTCTGTCTATGTCCTCAGATGGTTGTCTATGTAGTTGGTGTCCTATTTATCTTCTTCTGATGAGGATGTTTGTTGAAGGAGACCACTTGTTCATAAATGCCAGGACCTGAAATAACCACACAGAAACTGTATTAATTAAATCACTGCTTGACTCATCAGCTCTAGCTTCTTATTGGCTAACTCTTACATCTTAATTTAACCCATTTCTATGAATCTGTGTATCACTATGTGGTGTGGCTTACCGGCAAGGTTCCGGCTTGTCTGTTCTCAGGGATGGCAATACGGCATCTCTTGACTCCGTCTTCTTTCTCCAAGCATTCAGTTTTGTTTTCCCCACCTAGCTCTATTCTACCCTATCCAGTCCTGGTGCAGGAGAATTGTCTGTATTCTGTCAATCATGTTTTAAATAAACGCTGATTGGCCAGGCAGTAAGTATAGGTGGTCAACCAGACAGAAAGTAGAGGTGAGGCGATGAGAACAGGAGAATTCTAGGAAGGAGGAAGCCCATTCCTCTCAGTCCTGCACAGGCCACGGAAGAAGCAAGATGTGACCTGCCCTGCTGAGAAAGATACCCAACCATGTGGCTAACATATATAAGAACAATGGGTTAATATAAGTTATAAGAGCTAATACGAAGCCTGAGCTAATGGGCCAATCAGTTTATAACCTAATGTAGGCTCTCTGTGTGGTTTTCTTTGGGACTTTCCAGCTGTCGGAACAGGGTAGGACAGAAACCCCAACAAGCCTGGCCCTCATGTTACAAAATGGCACCCAAATGGATAACTGCATCCACAGAAAGCCTGAGAAAGCTTCAGAAAGAATAAAGCATATTTTCTTGGTGGCAGCAATTTCTTGGCTCTGTTATGTGTGTTCAGAGATGCCACTGTGAGACATTTTACCCTGCTCCTCTACCTTGAGTACCCCATCACCAGCTCCTTTCCATGAAAGGTTTCTCCTCTCTCACTTTCCCTTCCTGCCAAAATGCCTCAAGGCACTATTAACAACTTGTCAACTTACACTCATGTACTCATGGAAAGAAATATTGCAACCATCAGGTGAATAGACCCTACCTGCTAAGGTGTTCCTTGATCTAGGCCTTCGACATCTAATTTTGTCAGTCTGCACTTTCATGTTACATTGTATTTAGAATAAGGATGGGCATGACTAGGGTGGAAACAGAGTAGAGTGAAGGGAAGTTCTTGATCTCACAAAATACTGTGACTCAAGAGGATGGGTTACTCATGTCTAGGTATATGTGTTAACCATTCATCCACAGTCCTGTTAATGTTTCAACAAGCTGGCTAGATTCATGTTAATTGCATATAGTGACTCAAATGCGAAAAGGTACAAAAATATAATTAAAAATCTAAAAGAAGGTGGGGTGGTGGTGGTGCAAACTTTTAATCCCAGTACGTGGGAGGCAGAGGCTGGTGGATCTCTGTGAGTTTAAGGGCAGCCTGGTCTACAGGGCAAGTTCTAGGATGCCAAGAATACATACAATAATAGCAGCCTGAGAATAAATAAAACCAGCCTTCTCATTTGTCTTAAAATATTTTGAAAGATGGGATGTAGCTCAGCTAGTAGAGTGCCTATCAACTACACAGGAAGCCCTGGGTTGGATCTGTAGCACTACACAAATCAGGTATGATGTCACCTGCCTGTAATCCCAACACTTAAAGTGGGGAGACAGGATGATCAGAAGCTCAAAGCCATCCTAGGCTACACAGCAAGTTGGAGGTCAGCCTGAAATAATGAGACCTAGTCTCTAAATAAATAAATAAATGTAAAATAGTTTTGTTTATACAGCAAAATAGGGTAATATTTATTTAAATATAATTTTTTCTTTTTAAAATTTTTGGTAATGTTCAAAACATTGTGCTTATAAAAGCTGGAACTTGTTTATGTAAATGAACTGGTCAACTTCTCACTGTAAGTAGTGTTTAGAACAAGTGGTTTCTTTCTTGTTTCCCTTTTCACTATTTCACAGCTGAGTATCAAGGTCCACAGAGGTGACATGATGATATACATGACATTTTGTAGGTGAGGAAAAGACCTCCATCAGGCTCATGACTCCTGGGGACTCAATACATTCTTCATGAATGCATTTTATTCTTTTTTTCAATTCTTTTTTAAAATTGCATTTATGGTTCGTGCGTGCGTGCGTGCGTGTGTGTGTGTGTGTGTGATTATATATGCATATGTGTTGAATAACCTGTGTTGTGTATGTGTTGGCTGATATGTGTATGTGTGTGTGTGTGAGAGAGAGAGAGAGAGAGAGAGAGAGAGAGAGAGAGGGAGGGAGAGGGAGAGAGATTGTGTGTGTGTGTGTGTGAGAGAGAGAGAGAGAGAGAGAGAGATTGTGTGTGTGTGTGTGTGTGTGTAAACAGATAAACAGATGATAGTGTCTACGATTTGGTTCTTTCTTCTTCTATGTGGGTCTTGGGACTCAAACTCAGTACATTAGCCTTGGTGACAAGCCAGTTTGTTAACGAGTCTGACTTTACACTGACTCTGTCTTTCTGCCACACAAAGAGACTGAAGAAGCCCTGTGTCATCCAGAATCCTGTGCACATGAAGGATGGCATCTGCAGGGCAGTTCTGACTTAATACTCAGTGAAAGATAATGAAAATAATGTGGCATACACATGGATGTCCCTGCAAAAGGAAGCTGTTATGTTCCAAGGGGAGTCATGCCTCAATGTGTCCTGGAAAAATGGCGAAAGCCTTCCCAACTTCATAGGCACTGCCAGAACCCTGCCAGCAACAGCTCCAGCTAATTTTCTTCTGGAACCATCTGTTCTGGTTGCTCTCTCTCTTCACTTAGGCTGCAGAGGCTGGGACCTTGGCATCCAGTGTTTGTGCTCCAAGCTACTTGTAAAAGTCAGTGAGGGAGCGTGGGGGAGAGTCCAATAGAACAGCATCTCAGTGTAACGGGGTCCGTATATATAATCCTAATGTTCTGATAGCTGTGTTAGGGAAAGAAAAAGGAAACAGACATGTTAGTAACTACTTTATCCAAGCACTTGGGAGGTTGAGGCAGAAGGATTACAAGTTTGATGTCATCTGGAGCTACAGAGTTGGAATCTGTCTCACAACAAAAAGCAAAAAAAAGAACTGTGGATTTAATTCATTGGTAGAGGACTTTACAAGTACATGCGAGATCCTGGGCGCAATCCACAGCATTTCAAAAACTGAGTATAGAGGCACAAAGCCCTAGAGCTAGAGACAGGAAAATCAAGGAGTCTGAGGACATCCTTGGCCACATAGAGTTGATGCCAGCCTAGGCTAACATGAAATTCTATCGAAAGAATTTAAAAAGAACACGTGACAAAAGGAGGAAACAAAGTAGTTACTTTTTATAATGTACTTTATTTAACCTTAATAGATCAAAAATATCAACACTTTATGTGTATTTGGTATAAAAATATTTATACTTTAAAAGTCAGCCTGTGCTTTGCATTTATGCTGCATCTCAATTCAGATATTAAATTTTTATCACAAGTATTTTTATCCAGATTCCATAAAATACACAGATCAAAAATAAATGTGCATGTCTAAGTTTTTCCCAACGAATTCCAGTTTTTCGAGGAACTGAATTGTCATTTATTCCTTCATTTTAATCAAAGTAAGCACTTAGTTTCTAAGCCATACCAGCTACATGTCAAAAGCTATGGCTTACTGGACGATACGGAATTCAAGGTTTGGAGAGTCAGGAATATGTATGGGAAGGGGGCCAACCTTTTGGGCTGTTTGAACAGATCTAAAAGAGGAAGCTTTTCTGTCTTGTTTTGCTTTTTGTTTTTGAAACAGAAAATAGTCTTGGCTGACCTGGAGCTCTCTCTGCAGACAGACTTGCCTGAAAGTCACAGGTATCTATCTGCCTCTGCCAAGCACTGGGAGTAAATGTTTACGCCAACATACCTGGCTCTGATGGTACTTAATAAATGTCAGTTGCCACTCTAGACCTCTGCACAGTCTTGAACAATTAATTTTCACAGCAGTCCTACAAAAGGAGTGCTTTTATGATTTTCCCTGTTCTATAAAGATCCTGGCAGAAGGATAGGGACTTAGCCAGGCCACACAGCAAAAGCAGCCTTGACACCTTAAGCCTGGCCCTCTGTTCTTCCCCAGAGGGAAGCAGAAGAGTGAAGTCTACCTAGGGTGTGATGGTGCTGAGTCAGGCTGAGTCTGGAAGACAGCTCTAGAGCCTGGCTTCATAGGAATCTGAACTTCTTCCTGGAATTTATCACTTCTGTCTCTCTTACTAGAGAAAGGTTGCTTTGGGCCTGGCAGGTTATATTCATATTTCATATTCATATTTCACACCAGCTACTTTAAACTCTGGCTCTGGTCAAGCTGTAAGCTTCTCTCTAGGGAGTCTGTGTCCACCTAAGCCCCGCTGTCACTTCTTGCTTTGCTCAAAAACGACTATAGAAACTGGGTGGTGGTAGTGGTGCAATGCTTTTAATCCCAGCAGTCAGGAGGCAGAGGAAGGGGGACCAGAATGGAACTCCCTAATGGAGACAGTTGAAAACACCTCCAGCCTTGAGGTCTTATTTAGGGTAGAGGTCAGAAGAAGTTGGGTCAAGAAATATGTGGGAGTTGGAATACTTTTATTAACCCTTCACAATGTGTTCTAGAAACCCCAGCTGACCACATGAAATCTACTGTGATATTCCAATGGCATGAGAAACTAGACATGCCCACTAAGACTACCAGGCCTAAGCCTGCCTCAGACTCCAGCTCTGACAACAGTGCAACAACAAAGAGGATGAAGAAACGACCAGAATGCACAACCCTGTCGTTGGAAGAAACCAGGAGTATGGTTTGGTCACTCAGGAGGACGCTGCACGTGAACTGACCTCTGATGGGCAAGCAGAGTATGAATTAGTCACTCAGGATGACACAGTGGTTATGTCTGAGGTTTAAGAGGACACTGCATACATACAAGTGTGTCCTAATGTGCAGGTGAGCACTTCTGATTAACACACCTTCATCCTCCTTCTACATCTCAGGCTATCTGATGTCATAGACTGGTCCTTAAAACTGGGGATCTATCTATGGATAGGGCAAGGATCATACAGAGCCTCAGTCATATGACCAAACCTTGAGATCCTTTAACATGGAAGAACTCAATGTTGGGCCATTAACATATAGATGAGAGAAACAGAGGCTCTGTCCCCAGGCATAAGACTGCTCCCAATTTTTGAGACCAGAACACAGTGGGATGTTCTCTGGCCTCAAGAACTGTTGGTTTTTTGTATGTTTGTTTCTTTTTGAACTCTTGGGGGCCTGTCACCCTGGTCCCAAATAAATACATGGAGACTTATTCTTATTTATGAATGACTGGCCTTAGCTAGGATTGTTTCTAGTAAGCTTTTCTAACTTAAATTATTTCATCTCTCTTTATATTTTGCCTTTCTTTAGTCCATATAGCTTTCTTTCCTCATTACTCCATGGCTGATTGTATGGCTGGGTGGCTGGCCCCTGGTGTTCTCCTCTCCTTTCCTCTTCATGATCCTTCCTCTCTCTTGTCTGAAGCCTAGATTTCTGCTCCTGTTTGTCCTCTCTGCATGTCAGTCCCACCTTTCCCTCGCTCCTGTCTGTCTATTGGCCTTTCAGCTCTTTATTAGACCAATCAGGTGTTTTAGGCAGGCAAAGTAACACAACTTTACAGAGTTAAACAAATGCAACATAAAAGAATGCAGCACACCTTTGCATCATTAAACAAACATTCCACAGCATAAACAAATGTAACACATTTAAACTAATATTTCACAACAGTGGGTTAAACAGGAAAACTCTCATTTGATGGCTAATGCTAATCCTTTACTCACCTGTTATAGGGAAAGACCCCAGTTCCTTAGAAGAAAGAAAACTCAAACACAATCTACTGCTTGGTACAGAAACCTAACATGGTGGAAACCATTTTCTTTTTCTAAAATCCATAAAGAAACTGTTCCCAAGCATTTTATATGAAAGTCCTAGATTCCTGTGGCTGAGGAACTCAAATCTGCTCAGGAAGTGTGGTTGTGATACATTTTATGGTCAACAGAGATGTCTTACACCTGTGTGACCAAAGTCTTTGAACATTTAATAACTGATTTAATATCTGATATTGATTATTCTTAACATCAACCATAGTTTAAGACTATAGGGGATTAAGTGGGTTGCTTAATGGTAGAATTTACTACTAAATAATAATGGCTACAACAACTAACTTTTGCATAAAGTCTCACAGTTAATAAGGCATTGACAAGCATGTCCCCTACATCCTTGTAACAAGCTCTGGAAATGTTTTGTCATTCACATTTGAGAATTGAAGAAGCTGACTCAGAGAAGCTAATTTAGACTCTTTTCAAGTTGAAATTGAAAGTTCCAGTACTGTAAGCCACAAGCATTTGCAGCTTTAAGTGTTTCCGTGCAAGTATATATCATAAGCTGAGAGTTTTCCTCCCAGAAACCACCACCTTCCCTGTTCTCACCCCTCCCCGCCCAATAGTTCCCTTGGTTCCCCGAGACTGTTTTACTTTTACTTCCATGTCATATATACATACATGGTTTTGTGTACCTATTAATGTATAAAATCTAGTAACCAAAAATGAGGAAAAAAAAATATGATGTTTGTCTTTTCTGACATTGTCTTAACTCATAAATTTTATCTCTGGTTGCATTCATTCTTCCACAGATAACATGACATCATCCTTCTTTTATTATTATTATTATTATTATTTTATTACTTAAAAAATACCAATCCAAATTCCTACACCCTCCCCTCCTCCCACTCCCTCCACAGACCCTACCTAAGAGAGGGCCATGCACCCCACCCTGTGGAAAGTCCAAGGCCCTCCCTACTACATCTAGGTTGAGCAAGACTTACATTTGAAGAGAATAGGATCACAAGAAGCCAGTACATGCTGTCGAGACAAATCCCAGTGTCACTATCAGTGGTCCCTCAGTCTGCCCCAACTGTCAACCCCCTTCAGAGTTGGAGTTGGTGAGCTCAAGCAAACTGTCTCAGTAGATGAACCCCTCATGGTCTTGGATTCCTTGCTCATACTCTCACTCCTTCTACTCTTCAACTGGATTTGGGGAGCTCAGTCCAGTGCTCTGATGTGGGTCATTGCCTCTGTTCCCATCTGTTATTGGACAAAGTTTCTATGGTGATATTTAAAATAATCATCAGTCTGACTACAGGGTAGGCCATTTCAGATACCCTCTCCTCTATTGCTTAGGGTCTTATCTGGGGTCATCCCTGTGGATTCTTGGGCATTTTTTCTAGAGCCAGGTTTCTTGTTACCTCCCTACTGACTCCCTCAATCAAGATACCTCTTTCCTTGCTCTCATATCTGTCCTTCCTCCATCTCAACTATCCCATTCCCTCAAGTTCTCCTCAACCCCACCTTCTCCCGTTCCTCCTACCGCCTCCCTCCATGCTCCCAAATTTTTGTCTGTTTCCAATCCCCAGGAGGACCTGTACTCAACAAAATTGGAAAATGTAAAAGAAATGGACAATTTTTATATAGATACTATAAAAATACCAAAATTAAATCAAGATCGGGTGAGCAATTTAAATAGACCTATAAGCTAAGAGGAGATAGAAGCAATCATCAAAACCCTCCCAACCAAAAAAAGCCCAGGGCTGGATGGTTATAGTGCAGAATTCTACCATAACTTCCAAGAAGAGCTAATACCTATATTTCTCAAAGTGTTCCATATAATAGAAACAGAAGGCTCACTGACAAACTCTTTTCATAAAGCTACAGTTACCCAGATACCAAAACCACACAAAGACTCAACCAAGAAAGATAATTACAGACCAATCTCACTCATCAACATGGAGGCAAAAATGTTCAATAAAATTCTGGCAAACCAAATCCAAGAAAACATCAAAAAAATCATCTATCATGACCAAGTCGGCTTCATCCCAGAGATGCAGGGCTGGTTCAACATATGAAAATCTATCAATGCAATCCATCATATAAATAAACTGAAAGAAAACAACCATATGATCATTTCTTTAGATGTGGAAAAAGCATTTGACAAAATTCAACACCCCTTCATGATAAAGGTCTTGGAGAGTTTAGGGATACAAGGATCATATCTAAATATAATAAAAAGCAATAAACAGCAAGCCGACAGCTAACATCAAATTAAATTAAATTGCTTGGATTTGATATCTTCCTCTTCTAGTCCCCATTACCTCACAGGCCCATTTGTAGGTCAGATAGAGGCTTCTTGGAACCTACAGACTTTGAACATCCTTGCTTTATCTCTGTTCACACAGATTCTCCTCTGAACTAAAACCCTGAAAAGTGGTCTTCTGCACATGGCCTTTAATTCAAGTGGCTTCTGTGCCCTGCATTGTGTACATAGGTGTGTGCAGAGGTTCTGACTAAATTTTATACTCAGTGGAAGCTTAAGTGTGACCAGTGTGGTGGTTTGAATAAGAATGGTTTCCATAGGCTCATATACTTGAATACGAGTTATCAAGAAATGCTACTATTTGAGAAGGATTAGAAGGTGTGGCCTTGTTGGAGGAAGTTTGTCGATGGGGTGAGCTTTAAGTTTTCAAAGACCAGCCAGACTCAGTGGCTTTCTCTTCCTGCTTCTGGCGAATCAAGATGTAGAACTCTCAGCTTCTTCTTCAGTACTATGTCTGCCTGTGTGCCACATGCTCCCTATCACGATGATAATGGAATAAACCCCGGAAACTCAAACCAATCCCCAGTTAAATGCTTTCTCTTGCAAAGCATGCCATGGTCATGGTGTGCGTCTCTTCACAGCAACAAACACTAACTATGACAGCCAATTTGCTGGTTCATTGCAGGTCTTTTTGTATAGCATTATGGTAAAGCTCAGCAAGCAGATACTCCATTATGATAGTGTTATGTATAGAACATTCCAGAATAGGACATCCCCAAAAGACTATTCACATAGCAGTTTTTTTCTGCTCAAATGTTGTTGAAGGAGACCAGAACTGATCATCCTTCACACCATCTTCTAAACAACCCCCCCAAATGAACCCAACAGGTATGTTTGCATGTGGGCACACAGGTCTATGTGAAACAAAGCTCAATCAAGTATTATTTATTCGCCATTTAATGAGACTCTGGTTAAGTCCTTGGTATGTTCCCAAGCAGTGACAAACTTGTAAAGAAAGCAAAGACAAACTAATATGCTATGTGGAATACATTATTGAGCGTGAAGAACAAAATTCAGGGCAGTATATAGTACGTGCTACCAGATAAATTAGCAAAACATAAATCTGTATGCTTATGTAGGCATGGCAACATTCTAAATGGAAATACAGTATCAGTGGCTGCTCCCAGAGAAAGAACTGAGAATCTTAGACTGAGGAGAACTTTTTACTGAATACTTGTATTGTTTGATATTTTTTTAAAAAAATATGAATTAGTGTTTTGATAACCCTTTTGTAAATATTTACTTCATTTCAGTTGTGTGTGTGTGTGTGTGTGTGTGTGTGTGTGTGTGTGTGTGTGTGTGTGTATTTATGTTAGGGTATCTGCAAGGACCTACAGAGGCTCACCAATTTGACCTGACTGGCTGGCTAATGAGATTCTAGGACACCTCTGTCTTACTCTCTCCCATCTACTACTTTCCATACATATCCCCTCAACCCGTCCCAGCAGTGGAATTATATATGTGCACTGACACACCCAGCTGTCTAAATGGCTGGTGGGGATCCAAACCCAGGTCTTTATGCTTCTATGGTAGGCACTTTACCAACAGAACCATCTCCTCAGCATATATTTTGATAGTTCTTTAAAATGTTTAGGTCAGGCATAGTATTAAATGCTTATAATCTCTATACAGGAGCTAAGACAGAAGGATCACAAGTTTGAATCCACGTTATGATACACAGTATGACTCTGTCTCAAAAAAAATAAAGCTTAAAATACCTATGTCATATAAGATACCTGTATTTACCTAAAAGAGCTCCTTTCTTATTATTGGATTGGATAAAGGAGAGAGCCACTCTCCTCTCTCCAAATTTTGGCTGTAACCTGACCCTTGCCTGTAAGTTGAGGTGTGTATGACTTTCATTCACATTTTTGTAGTATATATTCATGTCTGGTGACTCTTGAAGCCCTCTGTCCTTTAATGTTGTACATTTGCTCTCCTGCATAGGACCTTGAAATCCACATGACTGTGCCCTGTAGTGGGTACACAGATGCTCCAAGGCACTCAGACTGTGCTTCACACTCAAGCTCTTAATTATTAACTGTTCATTACTTAGCCGGATGTGTCATTGTCTTTGTGAGGCATTACTACAAGAGCTCAGCAACCAGATATACAATATGGTGGTGATACACACAGTACACTCTACAACACTGCCTTCCTAAAACCCTGGGCCTTAAAGTTTCTTCTGCTCTCAAGAGCTACATAGTTCATGACATTTCTAAAGCCAGAAGAAATCAATGATATTGTTGACAAGATGGCTCAGTGTGTTTAAGTCCTTGCTGCACAGTCTGGAAACCTGAATATGATCTTCAGAACTCATGGGAAGGTCAAAAGAGAAAACCAACTCTACAAAGTTGTTCTCTGATCTCCACATCCATGCCATACATCCCCAAATACACACTACTATTATTTATTATTATTGCTGCAGTAGAAAGTAATCAATGGAGATATATTCGGTGTTCATCTAGATTGCTCTTATTCCATCATTTTTAAAAATTTATTTTATGTGCATGAGCATTTTGCTTGCACATATATGTAGATGGATGTTTCTGTCCCACAACCATTCAGTCCCAAAAAAACACACAGAGGCTTATGTTAATTATAAACTGGTTGACCTATTAGCTCAGGCTTATTGCTAGCTAGCTCTTATAACTTAAATTAACCAATAATTCTTATCTATGTTTAGCCATGTGGCTTAGTACCTTATTCAGTACAGTAGTCTCATATTTCTTCCTCTGTATCTGATTGGTGCCTGTAGACTGAGCCTTTCTGTCCCAGAATTTTAGTTGTCTGGTCACCCTGTCTATATTTCCTGACTGGTTACTGGCCAATCAGTGTTTTATTAAACCAATATGAATGACAAATCTTTACAGGGTACAAGAGCATTATCCTACATCATGTATGTATGCACACTACATGCATTTAGTACCTGTGGAGGGCCAAAGAGAGTATTGGATCATCTGGAGCAGGAATTATAGGCTGTTGTGAACTACCTGATATGGTGCTGGGAACTGAAGCTGGGTCTTTTGGAAGATCAGCAAGTGCTCTTAAACACTGAGCCTTCTCTCCATTATTTCTTACTGTCTCTGTTCATCAAACTCCTTGGCTTGACTCCCAATATCTGCCTCCAGAACACAGACTCTTTTTAAATATATTCCTCCCTTGACATTCGCTTTATGACATGCTATGTCTGTGCTTCTATCTAAGGGGAAGCCAGCCTGCTAGGCATATTCAGGAAAGAAGGATCAGGTAAAGCACAAGCAAGCCCATGGCTTGTCTGTCTTTCATGAGGTTGAATAGACCCAAGCTTCTGACTTTCTGCTATCTCTGTGTGAACAAGACTGTCAGTTAGCCAGAAAGTCAACCCCATCTCTGGAAGAATTTAAACAGACATGCTAAGTATGTTAATCAATGACCCACACGTTGAGTGTTAAGAAGTTCATCAGTTTAATTCAGTCAAAACATTGACATTGCCTCTGTGTAAGACCAAATTTTCATGTCAAACTCCCATGATAAGTGCACAGTGAGACTCTTGAAGGACAAGACTCTGACCCAGGCATGGTGGCATGTGCCTTTAATTCCAGCAGAGGAAAGAGGAAAAATAACTAAACTCTGAGTTGAGCCCCTTGTTGAAGCTCTAAGTCCTCTCTTAGTTCACACTTGCTGCTTTCCTGAGCTCATTCAGTTCTTCAGGCCTGTTCTCCCAGCATTGTTGAAGGAGCTAACCTGAAGATGGATAGCATGGCTTGTGGTACCCAACTGCCACATCTTCAGCGATCAATTATTTGAACCCTCCTTTTAGGGTATATCATTGGGAGCACTTCTCGGGACTCTGAACTTGGATACCTATGGTCAGAGCCCTCCCTCCTGGTTTATCACAGGGAGCACTCTTCAGGACTCTGAATTTCTAGTGATAGGACTGTAAACAAACCATCACACTATGAGCATCACTGACGCATATGCTCTGGGTGATTCTCCTGTCCAGAAAGCTGCTGGAATTGCACCATCTACTCTCAGTTCTTTTCGCTGTCCCTTGTGAACAACTGGCTTGAAGTAAAGATGTGGGATGATCAGGGGTTCCCCGAATTTGAGTGAAGTCAAGTTCCAGCTTCCCTGGGAGAAGTGACAGCTAGCTCACAGCCAGATAGCACAGCCTCAATGAGTAGCGGGGCTTCTTCACATTGTGGGCAGACGAAGGGTCTAGAATGTAGGCATTCCATATTAATAGTATCAGTGTAGGGGATTATAACTTAGAGAACCACAAGAAAGGAATCTCCCTTTAACCCACATTTCTACAACACTGTATGGATTACAGCCTCTCAGAGTATGACCAACACAACCTCTCTACCCATTCTTGTCCAGTCTGTAATCTTGAGAGATTTTTTAACAACCTTAATCTTACAGCAGAAGTTAAAAATCGTTTCCATGCCTTATATAGTAGTACATGCCTCTGTGATCCAAGAATTTGAGAAGTATAGGCAAGGAGATCAAAAGTTTAAGATTATCTTTGGCTCTTTAGCAAATTCAGGTTGTTCTGGGCCATGTCAAATCTTGTCTAATTTTTTTTTTAAATAAGAAGACAAAATATAAACCATGAATAAACATCTACATTCTCTCAGCCCAGGAGCTGTTCCATAGACTCATACGGCATCATCATCTTCTGCTGTGCTCCCTTCCAAAGTTAATGCTGATGTGTACACAGGATGAGAACACTAGCAATAACTAGGAATAAACATCAAAGTTCTCTAGTTCTCTGCGGCTCAGTCTGGCAGGGTTGCGGGTGTGGAGGCATTGACTCCCAACCTGTAGGAGAAAGGGAGACACTTTAAACCTTCACCCTGGACTATCCTTAATCTTGTAGGGTGTGAACCACTATCCCCAAACTAGACTAATTAAAGAAAAGAAAAGATCGGGGTGGCTTAACACATTCCTTGAGGCCAGTGATGAGTGTGAGTGAAGGCAGGACTTGAATCCATCTTTATGCTCAATACTGGTTCTTTTTTAGCTACTCCATGCTTCTATGTGGCCGCCAGCTTGCCTTGGCCCATACAGTCTCCTCTGCAACTCTGAGCTGTCAAGTTGACTTTAAGGCTAGATTACCACCATAGAACTAAGGATCCTCACAAGCAACCACATAGACTCGCCCTTGTGACTAACGACATTTCTATTAGACCTGGGTGTTTTGGTTCTGAGGCTAATACTTAGGGTGTTCTCTGTGCCTTATTTTTTCTGGATATAAACTGCAAGCATGGAGGTGGGACTATAACTCAATGGTACAGTACACCCAAGGCCCTGGGTTACCCCAAGCACTGAATAGAGCAAATGAAGGCCATGGTTATAACGGCTATACTATGCCTACATTATAGCATTCTGTGAAGATTAAATGAGGTGATTTAGTGCAGACACTGGCGATTTGCCTTTTAAGTTATAAAAAACCTTAATAAATGTTATATCTCTCTTCCCTCCTTCCATGTAGCCCTAATGGGCATCAGTTAGCTACTAGACTCAGTGTCGCTTTTGAGCAATGTCCTCTGCAGAAGTTTGAGACCACCCACATTCTGAAGTAGTTCCCAACAACTTCCTAATTTTAGGACATGATTTGGAGCCAATTATTTTCCCCTTTCTGACCCTCCATTGTATGCTCCACATATATCTATTAACGTTAACATATAGCCAGGGAACTAGCTTGGGGACAGTCCTAGGTTAGAACTCAAGCCTCCCAGCCTTGAACACATGATACAACTTTGAGCTAGATATTTGGTCTTCTGGGGTCCCTAAAATTTCAGCAACCCTGGGGCTGTATGGATGGCCTTGTTATAAATATATTCTCTTGACTGGGTCTTGGGAGTCCACAGACACTAAACCCACTGTGAAGGAGAGTTCCAGAATCTTACCTCTTCATACACAGTGTAACTTGAGGAACAGTTCTGGCTCCTCTTCTTGGATCCAGACTAGAAGTTAAGAGGTAAGAAGGTTTAAGTTTAAGATGAGAGATGTCTTGCTCCTGTCTCACATTCAAGATCCCAAAGAGCAAGCCCTTCAGCCAGGAGTCAACAAGTGGTGCTTACTGGTACCCAGAGAAACACAACACATTCTGGCCTATGATGTGTCCTCCTGAAATAAGTCAGAATTTAATTTCTGTACCCACACAGCTCCCAAATCCACAATCACACAATCCTAGTGTTCACAAATACAAACACACATCCTTCAGGCAATCCTAATATAAACACCACTTGAACCCATGTATCATTTCAATACACCCTCCTACAATGTAAACAACTCTAGCATATACATGTGTGCTAACCTTAGCACATATCATGAACACAGTGGTTTTATGAATCATTAGCTATGCTTTCAGTTGTATGTAAATTTTTCTATTATTGTGAGTATGATGTATGATTGGGCATGTTTGCAGCAATGTGCATGTGGAGGTCAGAGGACACCTTCTCAGGAATCAATTCTCTCTTTCCACCATGGGTTCTGGAGCTCACACTCAGGCCACTGGGCCTGCACAGCAGGTGTTCCTATGTACTTAGCCAATCTCTTCACCCCAAGATTTTTATAATATAATACCAAACCAAGCCACAGTGCCTATGAGCATTTATATGTGCATATATCACAGCATGTAATTAAAAAATAAATGTCTCACAGTGAAATCCAAGCGGATTGGATGACGGATTGGTTTAGAAGAAAATGAATGAAATTTGCAAACTTGACCTAAACACTTTCAAACCACAGTCCCTGATCTGCAGAGATTCCCAGTTTTGTGGAATTCCAGTTCCCCATTCTGCTGAGTCATAGCTTGGAGCTCTCCTCTGTGATCCCATCCATGAGAGTGCCACTCTTCTTGCTCCCATGCCCATCAAATGAATAAGCATGAGCCCCAAAACACACTACTCTGTGTTTCCAGAAATGTCTTCCATCTTGACTTCTGTCCCTGCCATTTACCTACCATAAAAAGTCTAAGAAAATCCTACAATTCACTGTTCTCTGCATCTCAGAACTGTTCTTTTTTCCCACAGGAAGAATTGAAAAAGCATTTTTCCTTTTTAATCTCTAAACATTTAGATATGATCATTTAACAGAAGCTACTGGGTTATACAGAACACAGCTCCCTGGGGTATACACACATGCTCTGCAAACACAGTATAGTACACACATGCAAGACACACATTTGTTCAATGAAACCCTCCAGAGGAATAGACTCCTCACCTTCCTGGAAGGCTGGATTGCTGAATAAAGTGTACATTTTTCATGTGATGTGGAATCAGAAGGCTAATGAGAAAAAATAAAAAGTATTTCATAAATAAAGATTCAGCATAACCCTTTACCTCAACTCTGCCTAAATGTAAGCTTGGTTAATCAATGAGAAGTCTGGAGCAGCTGAGGGATAGGACCTGACATTAGTTCCACTCTTACTGTTAGTAACAATAGCCATTTGCTGTGCACTTATTTTATCTATATTTTTTGTTTCCTAACTCTTATGTTAAATTTGAAAAAATAGGACTGTTCCTTCTGCTACATACAAGGTTACAGATTGAGAAGAAGAAAGGGAAGAGGATGAATAAGAAAGAAGAAGAAGAAGAAGAAGAAGAAGAAGAAGAAGACGAAGAAGAAGACGAAGAAGAAGACCTCAGTACACAATAGATGTAGAATTCAAGCCCAAAATTTTCCAGAGTTTCCTTAGTAGTTCAATGACTCCTTTTAGTCACACCTTCCTTCTCTAGACCTAAAATGCATGTTCATGGGGCAGACAACCATCTCCCTGGTAAGATAATCCAGGGGAGGAATCTCATTTTCATTCAGCATCCTGTTTAAGATGAGTTCTTCCTTGGGTTTGTTCAAGTTGTTCTCTCTCAAGCCCAGTGTGGCTAAAACCAGTGAGCTGGCAGGTATCATTCACTCTCGGGATGAATTTCTTTGTGATACAACTTTGTCAACAGGCTGAGGGTGTTGCTGTTCCCAGACTTGGTCCTCAGAAAGTGAAGGGGAGAGAAGAGGGGAGGAGAAAGGGAGATAACAGGAAAAGAAGGCTTTCATCAGAAACTTCACTGCTATCCATCACCAAGTATTTTCCCTTGGAAGAGAACACCTGACTCTGGTTATCAACGAAGTCATATTACTTGCCAATAATAGAAAATGTCTTAGTAATTCATGCATGAACATCTCTATTGTCTGGTGTTAGAGGCATGGCAGGAAGAGGTAGGATGGAAATTGAGAAACTGTTTGGCTCAACTTTCTTACAACTATTCTATGTGACCTTGTTCACATCATTTAACCCAAGTCTTAGATTCCTCATTGGTAAACTTCATAACACTGCCAAGAGAGATTTATTAAGAAAATGGTCATTGTTGTTAGTTCTAAATAAGATTCTTTAAGATCAATACACAACTGTTCTTTTTTTAAGGGAGATAATGATTAATGGTACCATTCGGATAATCAGTACAAGAACTCCAGTTCTTTGTATCAGAGGAAAAACATAAGCTGAATCCTGTAACAAAGCTCATTCTCCCACAGACAGCCTTGTCTAGATTTCTGCTATATGTGAACAAGTGAAAATCACTGTCAAGATACTCTGAGGATCCTTTATAGAGCTGGATGGAGGGGAGAGGACCTTGGACTTCCCACGGGTCATGGAACCCTGACTGCTCTTATGGCTAGAGAGGGAGGGGGTGTGGGGGGGGAGGGAAAAGGGAGGCGGGGAGAAGGTGGAAATTTTTAATAAATAAAAAAAAAGATACTCTGAGGATGCTGATCATTTCAAACACTTTTTAGAGCACTGGTGCTGTCTTCTGGCCCCCAAGAAACACCAATGTCCCATTCTCCTTCAATGGTATGTTTTAAGTAAGGCTTGGGAAGTCCCATATACAGGAATAGGATGGATTAGAAAGGTTAGAAAGTACCTTGTATTGAATCATAGAGTAGATGGTACCTCCATCTCTAGGAGTTTCCTGCTCCAGTGTCTGCTCCTGCATAGAAGAGTGAAGGGATTATATAATAGTCTATCTAGGCTGGAGTTGAGCAGTGGGCATCACAAATAAGCGGTCTCCAGGAGGAGGGAGGTGCAAAACTGGAAAAGACTCATCATCAAACATCCCAGGATGAGGAGAGAGGTGAAGAACAGTGAATTGCTGTGGACAAGCAGCAAAGAACCACCCAGGAGTCAACAACCCAACAGGTTTCCTGTCTTTTTCCTCCCTTTAATAATGTAAACTCCCTTCTTGCCTTTGCTGGCTTTTATACCAACACAACCACTGACAGTAGGAAGAGCTCTCTGCAGATCTGTAACCTGAACTTTTCCTCTTCAAGACATTGAAATTAGAGGTCCAAACATTTTAAAGATGTGGCAGTCGTAAGGCTCCTCTCCAGATCCATGCCTCATGGTTGGCTTACCCTGGGCCTCAGTCAACCCCAGAGATGTTATAATTCTAAGTGAGAGCCTTGTCTTGACAAGGCCAGAGAGCACACACTCCTTCCTTCTTTCCCTCCCCTCATGCCTGCTCTACAGGCAATTAGAGATGGAAGTATTTCATCTTGCATGTCTCCAATAACACAGTGCCAAGTGGGGTTCTCATGGGGTCAGGAAGGCTAGGAGAGTTCAGTAGGTGAGCTCTTCAGAAGTAGGAGGTTGAGACACAGAGAAACATCAGCCATTCTTGGCAGTTAGAAAGTCAGCAGGAGTTTGTTGCTTTTCTCTTCTGTCCAGACCCATGTGAACTGTCTCCTAAAAGGTTGAATCTGTGACCCAAAGGGAGGCCACATGAAACTTGGAATGGAGGCTTTCAAGCCAAAACCCTGAGTAGTGAAAAGACAACAGGACAGGCTGAGGTCAGGCAGGGAGGAACCTCAAGTCAAAAGGTGGTCAACAGCCTGAGTCCCCAAGAGGCTTCTTTTGTTCTAAATAATCTTTCTTCCTGTGGTCCCCTTATTTTACCTAGCCTAAAGTCTTCTTTATTTGGGGTGATGGGGAGCATAATTTTTACAAGCATTTGGGCATCAGGTGGCTACAGGTAGATACATGTGCCATAAGAACTAATAGCAGTGGGAAAATCCATCTTCTCTTTAGTTCCCATAGTCCAGTAGTTCACTGCTAGGACAAAGATGAAGGCAAAGGGAGCTTCTCTCAGCAAGCTAAGAAACAGACTTGAAAAATCTGTTCTGTGACATAAGAGATGAACCCATGTGTCTCTCACTGCTTAGCAAAAGACAGGGGGGTGGGAAGAAAGCCCTTCCTCTCTTCTCCTACCACCCTTCCCACCAGCACTAGCTGACTAAGTACTGTCCCCTAAGCCTGTCACCATATCCTGACAACAGTACTGAGAGCACCTGAAGGCCCTCTGAAGGTTTCTTCTCCTAGCTGACTAGAAGATCTAGGACCTGAAGAGAGCTTGGAAGAGAGGGGTCTTCATAGGCGAGCCTCTGGGTTTGCCTACTCTGTACCGAACCGATTGCTTTCTCTGCTACTTTAGCCGTGCTTGGGCTCCTACCCAACTGTCTGAACACAGACCACTGAGGAATCTGCAAAACTCTTTCAGTCTGCCTACTCATGCTCCCCAGTCTGGGCAGGGATTAAGAGAATCACAACAGAGAGCTCTTATCTTCCAATCTCAGAAATATGGTCAAGTAATAGAATTATGAAGGTCACACTCATCTTGGCATTCAGCTGGTGAGACTGAGTCAAAATGAGAATGATGCCAGAATGCGGTCTGGGAAGGCAGTATTAGCCACATTCTGCCCTCTGCTATAGATTTTTGCTGATTTGTGCCCCTTCTTAGCAGGTACAGAACAGCCCATGATGCCCTTTCTTAGCAGGTTCAGTACAGCCCTGTGATACCCATTCTTAGCAGGTACAGTACAGCCCTGTGATGCCCCTTCTTAGCAGGTACAGTATAGCCCGTGATGCCCGTTCTTAGCAGGTACAGTACAGCCCCGTGATACCCCTTCTTAGCAGGTATAGTACAGCCTGTGATGCCCCTTCTTAGCAGGTACAGTACAGCCCGTGATGCCCCTTCTTAGCAGGTACAGTACAGCCCGTGATACCCCTTCTTAGCAGGTTCAGTACAGCCCTGTGATACCCCTTCTTAGCAGGTACAGTACAGCCCGTGATGCCCCTTCTTAGCAGGTACAGTAGAGCCCTGTGATACCCCTTCTTAGCAGGTACAGTAGAGCCCTGTGATACCCCTTCTTAGCAAGTACAGTACAGCCCCGTGATACCCCTTCTTAGCAGGTACAGTATAGCCCGTGATACCCCTTCTTAGCAGGTTCAGTACAGTCCCCCTTCTTAGCAAGTTCAGTACAGTCCATGATGCCCCTTCTTAGCAGGTACAGTACAGCCCTGTGATGCCCCTTCTTAGCAGGTTCAGTACAGCCCTGTGATACCCCTTCTTAGCAGGTACAGTACAGCCCTGTGATGCCCCTTTTGCCCTGTTTTCATTATCTCTGCACCATTCCTTTTCCCCTTCATCTGTTTGGTCAGAGCCAGGAAACTGGTAGAGAAAAAGTGGAAGAGGGCTGAAGATACCTCGAAAAGACACCTGTTCGCTTCTCTTTGTTCCCTTCCATTTTCCTGGATGACTGAAAGAGATTCTGAGGCCCCAGAATGTCCTACTTGATTTCTCCTGACTTGTGGGTTCTTGATATCTTCATATATTGTTAAAAATTCCTTAGGATCAGACTCTGTGTAAGGAGGAAAATAAAGATCAGAACTTCAGAAACATTATGAAATTTTTCTGTCCAGGCTTCTACTTCACAAGTCACACCTCTAGCACAGATGGTAAAGATCTTAAGAATGGCTCTAGAAATCAGTCAGGTTAATGCTCTTGCTAGGATACCTAAAGAGCACAGTAGAGTCACAACCCCTCCCTTAACAAACATCCTCCACCATGCTGGGAAGTCACCAACAAACTAGGCACCTTAGATAAACCAGTACATTGGGAACCATGCTGTAAATATCCTGAAGCCAGCACCGCTAGTGTTAACAGGAAGTTGCAGACATTGGTTGTCCTCTCCCACCCATATTCACACAAACCCAACACCTCTCCCAGGAAAGGAGAAGCCGTGTGTAGAGTATAGCCCATGGACACAGGGTCATCCCACTGGTCCTGATGCTTCAAGCCCCAGCGCCCCTTCTGGGGTCTTCTACTCACGTGACTGCTTTCTCTTCTTATCCCACACGCAGAAGCAAGTGACAGCACCGAGAAATAGTAGGGCTAGAATAACGATGATCACCACAAGGGGCAGAAGTCTGAATTCTGAGGGACACAGAAGGTAGGAGGACTGAGCCCTCACTTCCCCATATGTCAGCTTCAAGAACTATCCGTAAGCTCACTGTCCTCTTTTATGTGACCAGTCACCTCGCATCCTATGAGTTCATCACCCTGTTGTCCCTCCTGAGTTGGGTGACAGACTGGTCCAGATGACCTGTGCTACTTACTTACCTCATCAAGGTAATTTTCTTACCTGAAAGAAGGAGTTACTGTTTTTTCCTTCTAGGGGCTAATTACATGATCTGGTACCCATAAACATCTTGCATAGCAATGGTTACATCTATCTACTCTTTTCAACACAGCAAATATTCACCACACACCTACTACTACAAACCTTCCATTTCTCCTTCCTGGTTCTTCCGCCCTCACTGCTCTTGATCTTTTTGACCTTCTACATTTATCATTTGTATTATACATGAATGTTATGTAATCCAACCAACAAGAAGAGAATGGGAAAGAATTTCATGTTACAGGTGTCCACTAACGAGCTTTTCATAGACATCTCTCTTGATCTTAGCAGCAGTTCTGTAAGGCACCTCTTATTATCAATCCCATTTACCCAACTGAAAAATAGAAAGAAACAGATCCCAGTAAAAACATGATGGAACAGTGATGGCATAGACGCCCAAACCAGTGTCCCTGTTACTACGCTTTACCTCATTCCTGTTGCTTTTCTGCCCATGAATAATTTAATGTTGTTGCCCATTTTGTTGTAAGTTTATTTTTTCTTCTTTTCTTTTTTCCTGTTTTTTTTTAAGGAAAAATTCTTATATAATAGGGTGGGGCCAGTTCTAGCTAATGCACAAAGGGGAACTGTCTATGAACAGAGATTTTTTACATTTTGCATGGGTTCTAACTAAAACATTGTATTTTCACATGGGCTTTCATCTGAAAATCTCTTTTAGAGTTCCAGAAACTTTCAGCAGTTAAACATGCTTTGCAGAGACAGAAACTGCAAGTTTGGTTGCATAAGGACATTCACAATAAAAAAAAAAATTCTGTTATCTCAACAAGGGCCAGAGCTGCTTTTCCGGGGCAACTGTTAACCACAGTCACCCTGGCTACTGGCAGAACTGTGCTTTTCCTGATAGAAGGCAGAGGGCTGAAGGAGCAGCTGTCTGTCAGGGTTATCTCCTCTAACCCTTTCAGCAGAGGCAGGCTCCTATTGACTTGGAAAGAGAATCAAATGGGCAGTTGTAAGCAACCAGAGTCATCTCCTTTGAAGGGCCCAGCAGAGACTTGAGTTGCTTTCTCTTCTGTGTAGCTTTATGTTTTGTTTTGTTTTTGTTTTTCAAGACAGGGTTTCTCTGCAGTTTTGGATCCTGTCCTGGAACTAGTTCTTGTAGATCAGGCTGGCCTTGAACTCACATGAACTTATTGGTAGAGAGATTCTATACATTAGTTTATGATTTCCATTTTCTCCTTCAGTATCTATGCTTTGAGTTAGTACAGTTCAGATCTGCAGTTTCACAGAGGGCTTCCGAGCTCAGGATTCCTAGCAGTGACTGCCTATTCCCTCAGCAGTGTGTTTCTGGAGGCTAAGAATTGAGCGTTTTTTCTAAGGCTGCTTGCTAAGGATTTGGGATCTCCACTGAAGGGTCCTCAGAGGCACAGGCCACTCACTGGATAGAGAACACTGATACAGGACACTGTCATGGTGGGGCTGTATTTCCTTGACAGCTCCACCCACAGCAATGTCAATCAGTGGTCCTGGTGCCTAAAGTGGATGGCAGTAGACCTCCATCCAGAATCCAGGCTCAAATGTGGATTACTTCAGGTCCAGGCCTGTGGAAACACAAGCAGTGCTCCAGGAAAAGGTTCTGAGGACCTATTCTTCTGCTCTTTCAGTGTTTTCCTCCTCTGAAAAGGAAGAGATGTTCCTGACCCCAAGATAAGAAAATACACTCCATGAACTTAAACTTAGCACTGTGGAAACCTGAACCCAAAGTAAGGCACTGCACATATTTCCTGCTGCAGATTTAAGAACAGAGACTCTAAGGGTTGGGTTGAATTGGTTGGGTTGGGTCAGAGTGGTGGGGGTTGTGTAGGGTTAAGTTGGTTGGTTGGGTTGGATGGGTTGGGGATAGTTGGGATGGGATGGGTATTTTGGGTGGGTTGTGAATGGTTGAATTATCTGGGAAGGGTTGGGTTGATTGCAATGAGTTGGGTTCAATTAGACTGGGTGATTTGGGTGGGGTTTGGTGAGTTGGGTAGGCTGGGTTGGATGCGTTAGGTGGGTTGCGTTGGGTGGGTTGGGTTTGGTGGACTATGTAGGGTTGGGTGGATTGGGTGGGCTGTGTAGGGTTGTGTTATATTGAGAGGGTTTGTAGGATTGAATTGATTGGGTGGGCTGTGGAGGGTTGGGTTGGGTTGAGTGGGTTGTGTAGGATTGGATGGGTTGGGTAGGTTGTATAGGGTTAGGTGGGTTGGGTGAGTTGGGTGGGTTGCATAGGGTTGAGCAGATTGTGTTAGATGGGTTAGGTTTGGTTGGATGGGTTGTATAGGGTTGGGTTAGGTTGGGTTAGGTGGGCTGTGTAGGGTTGTGTGGGTTTTATTGGGTTGGTTGTGCAGGGTTGGTGGGTTGTATAGGGTTGGATGGCTTGTGTAGGGTAGGATGGGTTGTATATGGTTGGGTTGGTTGAGTTGGGTTTGAACTGGATTGTTTTTCTTACAATTGCCCATGCTGACAGCACACTAAGCCTTTATCTAATAAAACGTGATGTAACCTTAACTCCGGTAATTCAGGATAAGCAATAAATGCAGAACTCTTCTAGGTACTTGACATTTCTGCTGTTCCAACTTACAAGGTTCTGTGGTACAGTGCTATTTCCTCCCAGAAAACTCTCCAGCTTAAGGTAAGACATCACTTGGGAGAAATTGGTTCTCTAATCTCTCAAATTAGAAAAATAATATTCAGGGAATCTCAAAAGACACTAAACAACTACATATTCCACATTAGGAGGGAAAACTATGGTACTATTTCCACTAGAAGAGGAAGATACAAATCCTTCCAGGCTAAGACAGGCCTGTGCCTCTGAGGGGCTGCATGCCTGCTAAGGAAGGAGTCAAGGCACTGGACCAGAAGGCCATGAGACCATATACCCAGGTCTCCTGTGAGTGAGTCTGGATGTGGAATCCCTGCTGTGAGCCAAAGTGCCCCACTTACTTGGAGGGACACTCTGACAACCCTGGGTGAAGTTCCATGTGTCGCTTGCCCAGCTGACTTTGTTGCTAATATTGCAAGTATATGTGTGCAGACTGCTGGTGTCAGTCTGGTTCTCCAGGTAGGTAAAGTTCCGTTGTGTTGAGATCAGCTTGCTCCCTCTGTACAAAGCAATGCTCACATTGTCATCCTTGGACACAGAGCAGTACAGAGACAGCTGACACATCCCATCAGCCAGGGTCTTCCACTCGCCCTGCAGGTCAGGGTTCTCAACACGATCTGGAAGCAGAGATTCTGGTCAGAGGGTTCTGGAAATACAAGTCCTACAAGAATCAGAGGGGCAGAGTGAGCAGTGCTAAAAACTCACCAAGTATAAGAATCCAGAATTTCTTAGTGCAAACTCCTCCAGAATCGTTGGTGATCTCCAGGTTATAACAACCACTGTCTTCCAGCTTAGCTGACTTGATGCCAAGAGCAAAATTGGAGGGGTTAAAATCATATATATCATTGAGAGCCTCAGTTTGATTGTTGTTATAATGATAAGAAATCAGGATCTTAAACTTTGAGTCCTGCAGTTTCATCTTCCACTTAATGGAAACATCTTTTGTTTGTATGTTGGAAGGCCGCAGCCAGAGAGGGTTTCCTGAGACAGCGGTCACATCTTCAGTAGAATCCGAGCAACCTAAGAAAGAAAACGTGGTCTGAAGGTAACTGAAAGAGTATGAGACCTGACCATTGTGGGCAGTTGCCTTAACTTCCTTAAGCTAAGGACCTGGGAGGAAATGTGAGGAGCCCAAAACCCCAACTGTTTCTACTTGTCCCTAAGTTCTGCCCTCCAGTTGGGAGAAACTCACAGACCAACAATGACAGCTAAAATAGTTTTTGAAGATTCATTTTTGCTTTGTTAAATATGTATACGTATGTGTGTCTGTACATGGCTTTGTGCCTGTGAGGGCAGTACTCAGGAAGCCAGAAGAAGGCCTCAGGTCCCCTAGAAATGGTATTTGCAGACCAAGTTTTTGCAGCTGTGAGTTGTCCTACATGAATGTAAGCACTGAACACAGGTCCTCTGGAAGAGCAGTATGCACTCTTTATTAAATTAATTAATTTATTTTTTAAAAGTCAAACTTTTCTCATTTTACATACCAATCCCAGTTCCCACTCCCTCCCCACCTCTTGCTCCCTCTACCTCCTCCCTCACCCCACCCCTCATCCACTCCTCAGAGAGGGTAAAGCTTCCCATGGGGAGTCAACAAAGTCTAGCATATTGCTTTGAGGCAAGACTAAGGCTCTCCCCAGTATATCTAGGTTGAGCAAGGTATCCCTCCGAAGATAATGGGTTCCAAAAAGCCAATTCAAGCAGCAGGGATAAATCCTGATCCCACTGTCAGTGGCTCCATAGACTTCCCTAGCCATACAACTGGCACCCACATTCAGAGGGTCTAGTTTGGTTCTAGGCTGTCAGTCCAGAGTCAGTGAGCTCCCATTAGCTCAGGTAAGCTGTTTCAATCACATCAGACAGAGGACTAATCTCCAAAATATATAAAGAATTCAAAAAACCAGACATCAAAATGTCAAATAATCCAATTAAAAAATGGGGTTCAGAGCTACACAGAGAATTCTCAAAAGAATCTCAAATGGTCGAAAGACACTTAAGGAACTGCTCAACATCCTTAGCCATCAGGGAAATACAAATCAAAACAATTCTGACATTCTATCTTGCACCAGTCAGAAAGACTGAGATCAAAAACACCAAGATAGTTTATTCTAGAGAAGATGTGGAGTAAGGGGAACACTCCTCCATTGCTGGTGGGAATGCAAACTTGTACAACCACTCTGGAAATCAGTATGGGAATCAACCTTGCTCAGGACCCAGCAATACCACTCTTGGACATCTACCCAAAGGATACTCAATCATACTACAAAGACATTTGCTCGGCTATGTTCATAGCAGCATTATTTGTAATAACCAGAACCTGGAAACAACCTAGATGCCCCTCAACCAAAGAATGGATAAAGAAAATGTGGTACAGTTACACAATGGAGTACTACTCAGCAATAAAAAACAATGACATTGAAATTTTCAGATAAATCGATGGAACTAGAAAAAACATCCTGGGTGAGGTAACCCAGACCCAGAAAGATGAACACGGCATGTGCTCATTCATAAGCAGATATTAGACATAATACAAAGGATAACCAGCCTATAGTCCATGACTCCAGAGAAGTTAGGTAACAAGGAGAACCCTGAGAGAAACATACATGGATTCCCCTGGGAAGGGGAAACAGACAAGATCTGAGAAAAGTGGGAGCCTAGGCATAGGGGGAGAAGGGAGGGCAGAAAGGGAAAGGGGAGGAGAAATTGAGGGAATGGAAGGGTTGAGATGGGGGACGGACAGAATGGGAGAGCAAGGGAAGTGATATCTTGATTGAAGGAGCCCTTATGGGACTAGCAAGAAACCTGGCACCAGGGAAATTCCCAGGAATCACACAATGACCCCAGCCAAGACCCTAAGCAATAGTGGACACGGTGCCTGAACTGCCTTCCCCTGTAATCATATTGATGACTACCTTAATCCATCAGAGAACCTTCATCCAGCAAATGATGAAAGCACCCCAACTTCAACCAGTCCAGTGTAAAGAGTAGTGTCTCCAACTTGGGAATGTGAATGGTTAAGTTCAGTCTTTAGGCTTGAAACCTTGTACCGGACCTGACACAGTGAAACTTCCTTGCTACAGATCCTCACAACCCCCACCGAGCCAATGTCCATAGACTGAGTTACCAGAACCACCTTAGGCTAAGGGACTGACTGTTCCACCTCTCCTCTTGCAACATCAGGTAGCTGGGCAGGAAATAAGACACCAATTGCTGGGAGATGGGATAGGTTTATCTTAGAGATCACTGACAGACCTTCGCAGAGTAACCAGAACTTAGTAGAAACTGCACAAGCTGGACAAAGTACATACACACAAGTCCTGCATCACAAAGACCTAGGCACCAATGGACCAGACGAGTGTTTCTGCAGACATCACCTGGTGTGGAACTGTATGGTGACCACTGGTGCTTGACAAAGTTCCAGCATTTTGACTTTGTGAATCACAATTCTCTAGCATCCTTTACTTTCATTTTTAATGATTCTCACTCTTATGCCTTTTCCTTTGGGAAATTTTGAGTGGGTTTTGAAGGCTGAAGATGCATAAAATGGCAGTCTCTCTAAATAAAATAATTCTTTGGAAAAAATCTCCATCACCATGGAACCATAGAGTGTGATAACTCTGCCTACTGCTATACAAGTTAACACTGAGCTGCCAGAAAATTTAGGTAAGTAACATATGCTTGATAAATAAGGTATATTTGAAATCAAGATTTATAAATCCCTAAGGTCTACTCAGGTTCACACTAATGTTTGTCTAGTTTTGTTTTGCTCACTTTAAGCTTTAGCTATTTGGATAAACTAAACCACAGAAAATACTGCAGTATTCTATAATGGAACTTCTCATTTCCTGAGAAAAGTCCTTTTTCCAAGGTCAGGCATTTAGACAAAAGCCCCATTCTCTTGGGGTTTTGAAAGTTCCTGCTTGCTAAAAGAGAAGATATTCTTATCTCTGGCAAGAAGAACTTGTGGCCCTTCTGAGAACACATGATTTGGTGCTGGTTTCCTCAACTCCTGATCATAAGTCACGCCCAGCTCACATGCCCCCTTTCTCCCATGCAACCCTTTGTGTGATTATAGAGTATAAAGGTGTAATCTTTTTCCAATAAATAGGCAGCCATCCTGATTCACCCCTAGATCCTGTTAGCTCCTTCCCCTTGCTGACTCCACACCTCCTCTTTGGGACCTGCACTTCACTGGAACTAGACTCTGGCATCATCCCGAGCTGTGGCAGTCCTTAGCCATCCCTGAGAATGTATGTCCTTGAGGTTGTGAAACTCAAGCATGACACAGGTTACCATCAACCTAGGTTGTCACAGACTGCCTTCACCAACACAACCTGACCAGGGGAGAGGCTTTTACCAAATTCTCATGGGTCCAAGGCCTTGGTTCATTACATGACCAGATCATGTCAAATACACGTTCACTCAGGACTTCACTAGCTCCCTACACCCCAGTACTGCATAAACTGTGCATCCCAGCATTCTGGAGGTAGTGGCTGGAGGATCAGGAGTTCAAGATTGCCATTAATTATGTAAGGAGTTTGAAGCCAGCCTAAGACATGAGAGACCTTGTCTCCAAAAAAAAAAAAAAAAAAGAAAGAAAGAAAGAAAAGAAAAGAAAAGAAGGAAGGACAAAAGAAGTAAACTTATCTCTAAGGAAATGCATAAACTAGAAATGAAGGGGTAAGACAAAATTTTCTATGAAAATTGAAATAAAAAAAGTAGTCACACTTCTATCATAAAACTATCTTTAAGTGGCTACCAAAAATATCCTATGAATAAATATAACTAAAGGGTAAAAGATCTCCTTAATGAAATTTATGAAAACATAATAGAAGTTGGAAAGGTCAAAAGAATATAAAGACATGACACATTCTTGGATTTGAAGAATCATTATTGTTAAATAGCACTACTTCCTAAAAATAATTAATGTGAGCTCTATCAAAACTATCAATGACATGCTCCACAGAATTAGAAAGAAAAATTATTATGCAGTTGCCCACGGAGACCAGAAGAGAGCACCAGATTACTTTTATGTGCTCAGCGTTGCTCCAAGACTGGATTTCCTAACTTTAGCCCTTAGCTTAGTATTCAGTGCCCAAGAATTCCTTCTTGGGTGTTGGGAGGGAACTTGTGCTGTGCATATTTTAGCAGCATCCCTGGCCTCTGCCCACTAGATACCAGTGGTACCCTAGCTTCAGTCACAATAAGCAAAAAACGTCTCCAACCGTTGCCAAATGTGCCCTGGGGAAAACTGTCTTTGAGAAACACTATTCTGAACATTCAAGTGTAAAGTGAGTAAGAAAGTCGAGGTTCCTTTTCTCACGAAGCTCACATTCCAGTTGGGACGTAAACAAGCAGAAAATGTGAAAGGATTTCTCAGAGAGGCCTAAGTGTTATGGGAGAAAAAAGTTTTAGTTTAGAAGGTGGCACCAGAGTGCCTAGAGGCATGTGGGGACCTCTTTAGATTCCTAGTGAGGGAAGACCTCCCTAAGGGTCGGACTGAGAAGTGAAAGGTAAGCTCCATATAACAGTTCATCATCAAAAGCAATGAGGGCGGGAGCTCAAGCAGGACAGGGACCTGGAGGCAGAAGCTGATTCAGGGCCCATGGAGGGTGCTTGACTTGCTCCAGACGCCTTGCGCAGTCTGCTTTCTTATAGAGCCATGGACTACCAGCCTAGGGACAGCCCCACCCACAATGGGTTGAGCCCACTCCAATTGACCACTAATTAAGAAAGTGCCCTACGGTTTGCCGATAGCCCCACCTTATGGAGGCATTTGCTCAACTGAGGCTCCATTCTCTCTGGTGACTCTAGCTTATGTCAAGTCGACATAAAAGGGTCCATTACAACAGACCTCCTGTCAGCTTGACACACAAGCACGCCACTTTTCAGTTTGAATCTTTCCTATCGCATGTATCCCCAAGACGGCATGTTAGCATGACAGGACAGTATAAACATAACTTTAAAAGTCCCACAGTCCTTACAAAGTCAAATACATTAAAAGTTCAGTCTCCTTAAAATATCCCATCTCTCTAAAAATCTCTTTTAAAAGTTCAGTCTTTCGGCTGTAAACTCCTGAAAAAAAAATTAAAATTAAGGCAAATGTGTTCATCAAGAGTGAAGAACCAGGGCAGAGTCACAATTTGAACAAAACCAAACCAAACTCCAACAGTGTAAATAACTCAGTGTCCAATTATCTGGGATTCACTCACGATCTTCTGGGTTCCTGCAAAGGCTTTGGGTCACTTCTCCGGCTCTGCCCTCTGCTGCACACACAGCTGGTCTTCTAGGCTCCAGCTGCTCCACTCCACCGCTGCTGCTGTTCTTGGTGGTCAGCCTATGGCACTGCCATCTCCAAAACGCCTGGGTTCCCTTGCTGCAACTGGGCTACACTTTCACCAATAGCCTCCTCTCCTGGACTCTCTTCAGGGATTCCAGTCCTGGCACACAGTCTCAAGCCTCAGCTGCTCTCCATGACCCCTTCATGCCTTCAGAAGCCAGGGCCACCTGGTGACTCCCACCCTACCAAGTTCGACTGCCAGCGCAAGGTACAACCTCTACACGGGTTTCAGTCAGTATGGGTCAGGACATAAAGATACAATGTTGGCATAAGAAGAGTGTGCCTTCCTCTGCACCACGGTATTAGAAATGGCTGCCTGGAGGAGGTGGCTGGGAGCTGCCATTAGAAGAAAACCTTGGTGTCAGCCTAGTGGGTGGAGAAAGGATTGAGGAATAAGATTTTACAGGCAAAGCAGCAGTATGGGCTGAGCGGCCAGCACTCTGGTCTAATAAGGATTGTAGCAAAGCTCTCTTCAACGGGTTTAGAAAGTGGGGTGTCAGACAGAAGTTTAATTTTTAGGTGTTTCATAAAACTGTGAAAGGTAGCACAGATATCGAAAGTTGCTCAATCTAAAAGCATACAGTACCATAGATAATAACAAGTAAGCTACTGTGTAACCAGCAGTAGGTCAGAGCAGAGACCCACTCTGTTCTCCACTAGCACACAATTAAGTGTGGAGCGTACAGAAAATGGAGTATTCTGTTCCTGTGAGAGCTATAGTCATTATTAACGCTACACTGTACTGAGGGCAATTACTTAATTATACCACTATTCTTTATGTTTCTGTAATGCTGAATGGATTTATATACCTAACATGGTTTTGTCCATAAATAAAAGAGGTGATAAGGGGGCTAGCAAGATGACTCAGTGGACAAAGGTAGGTGTATGCTGCCAAGGCTCATGACCTGAGTTCAATCTCCTGGACCCACAGGGTGGAAGGAAAGAATCAACTCTCAAAAGGTGTCCTCTGATCTCCACTTAAGCACCATGTCTCAAGAACACACATACACACACACACACACACACACACACACACACACACACAATAAAATGTAATGTTAAAAGATGTTTTTAAAGAGGAACCAGAAGCTGAGGATGTAGCTCAGTTAGTAGAGGATTTGCCACAAAGCACTGGGTTGAACTCCCAGCACCGCATAACCTGGCCGTTTTGGCACACATTAAATAATTCCAGTACTTAAGAGTCACATTACAGGAATCAGAAGTTCAAGATTATTGCGTGCACGTGTGTGTGTAATTAATAGCTTCCAGGAGAGGGAAACAGAAAATCGGTTTTCTTCAATGAAGTAACACTGGATATATCTACCACACTCCAGAGTAGGACCCATACTCGAGTAGTTGACCAATACTCATGTGTGTGCTGTTTTATTCGAGAGAGAAAAACATGAAGTTGAGTGGGTAAGTAGGCAAGTTGGGGGGGGGGGTGAACTGGGCGGAGTTGGGAGGAAAGAAAGAAAATGATCAAAATATATTGCACGAAAGTCTCAAAGAATAAATTGATTTTCAAAGGGGCAAAGGAACTCCTAGGACTTTAAGGGTTCAGCTGAGCTCAGAGGCCATGACTCTACTTCTGTCCTTTGGTGACTTTTCTCCTGCAGGTCTCTTGTCTCCACTCTTCTTCCTTGAGAAGATCTTGGGGATCTTCGTGAGAGGGAAGGGAGCAGGATCCCAGGGCTTGTGAGTCGGGGGAGTCCAGAGAGGCCTATTTGGACTAAATGTTACAACTCCACTTTATTTCAGGAAGAAGGGGAATAAGAAGGCAGGGAACGTCTGCAGGGGCATCACCTAATTTGCATTAAGAGGTGCACGCCTATCAAAAGGCTCCCATTATGCGCAGCAAGGGAGCCTTCCAGCAGGGATCTTTGTCAGGGTTTGAGCTAAAGTTAAGTCAGGCATCTGGTTTTAAAGGCAGGCACCTAGTTTTGAAACTGCTTTCAGATAAGGTCAGTCCTCCAGGCCCAGGGACATTCTCCAGATAAGGGCAGGAAGAGAGCCAGAAGTCTTGCTGGGGAGGAAGGGGGCCCCATATTGCCAGAGTCTAGAGAAAAAGTTGCTAGGTTTATGGCAGACTGCGACCTCTACCAGTCAGCAATAAATCCCAATAGGTCTCCAAGGTCAGTGAAAGGAGAAAGGCAATTGAGTTGGTGTGCACTTCCTGGAGGGGCCTAACAGCTGAGACACACAAGTATATTTAGAGGAAAGACAAGAACTGTGAGAGAAAGAAGACCTTAGTCCCCATCCCGGGGAGGTGTACGGTACGGAAAAAGAAACGCTAATATGAGGAGATGAGAGAAAGAAAGCGTAACTTCACAAGTTCTTATATGCTCACAGTGAGAGGAAGAGTACAGCGACTGTCAGTTCAGAACGGAGTGGCCGCAGCCAGTTCCGGTGGTCAGGGACGCCACAGCCCCTGCTGTTGCTGCTGCTTGCCGCCTCGGGGGCTCTTTTCCGGTGGTTAAGAACGGATGAGGTAAAATATTAAGTCTATAGAAGAAGGACAGGGGAAATTTAATGAACTCGACTGCTGCTTGGGGAAGTAAGCAGCAAGCAGAAAGAATGGCCAAGGGCTCTGACGCAGCAAGGGAGTCACCCACGCTGACACTCCCCAGGGATCAGTCAGCTCAGTTTTCTCCAACCTAGACTTACTGTTCACAGGAAGCTGGGAAGCCTGAGTTCCGGAGTGGGGAGGGAGGCGGGGCGGGGAGGTCTTTCTTTGCTGGGTTTGTGTTACCAGGCTTAGGGCAGGGATAGCAGATGAGGTCAAATGCTGGAGAGTGAACAAAGACAGAGTTTTTGGCAGGGCCAGCAGCAGCCAAGACAAAAGAGTGAGTTCCTTGCAGAGGCCACAGCCTACTTCCTTCTTCTTCTCTCTCCACTTAGCTCTATACTGACTGACCACAGCCTCTCCTCAAGCAAGCTGATACTCCCCTTTCTGTCAAAATGGACCTAGCCTGTGTCCCTCTCCTATTCCCAGTTCACCTAAGTATCTATCTTTCTCCAAGAGAACTACTGCCTTAGGCTTCTCATTCAAATTCTGTGTTTTCTTTTATTTAGGTTATTTCCTGGGCCGAGATTGGTCCTTGTTTTCCAGTTTTCTGAGTAACCCCCACCTGCAAGAATCCATCATCTTCCCAGAGTCTTTCAAATGTCCCTTGACTCTTAGCACCAGGGCATCTTCTGCCTTCCCTTCTAGTTAGAATTGTGCACAGCTATTTTCTTGTCTGAAAGAAGCTAAAGGGTAAAACTGCTCAAAGATAAGATCAGCATCTGAGGGTGGGGGTGTAATTTAATTAATAGGGTCCTTGCCTCCCACGACCGATGCTCTGTGTTCCAGGCCAACCTGGGATACACGAAATTCTATCTAATAATAATAATAATAATAATAATAATAATAATAAAACAGGCGGTAGTGGCACATGCCTTTAATCCCAGCACTTGGGAGGCAGAGGCAGGTGGATCTCTGTGAGTTCAAGGCCAGCCTGGTCTACAAGAGCTAGTTTCAGGACAGGCTCCAAAGTTACAGAGAAACCCTGTCTTGAAAAACCAAACCAAACCAAACCAACCAACCAACGAAACAATAGCAAATAAAAGCACAGCTTCAACTGTTTCTTTGCAAAATTTTGCTTAATTCCCAGCACATGGAAAAGCCATAATGAATCTGTTTAATTAATTCACGAATGCCTTTTGTTTAGCTCCCAAGAGTGGCTTCCTACAGAGATTTCACATCAAATGTCAAAGAAGTCACACAGACCCCTCGGCTTTGTCCTTTCGCTCTGTGGGCTCCACATCATTGCAATTTCACTTCCTGTTTACAGAACCTCAAAGAAAAAAAAAAGCCAATTGCCCTCCCTGAAGCAACTTGAAATATTGTGTATACCTGGCTCAAGCACTGCTGAAAACAGCTCGGCAGCACCTGCTATGAGTAGATACTCTTGACCTCTGTGATCTGACCCTGAAGATGTGCTGTGACATGTTTGGAAAGGCTCACAGCGTTTTTATAATGCTGTTTTAAAACTCCAAATGTCCACCCATAACAGAATGAACAAATTAGGATGCAAACATGAGACAAAATATTACACAGCTTTGAAAGTGATAAGCTGCAGGTAATAACGTAGTCAAACCTCATAAAATGTCAAGCAAAAGAAGCCAGGAACCTGTACCATGGAATTCTACTTACGTCCAGGCAAAATTAACCTGTGAGATTTGAAGTTAGAATATTATTTATATTTTTGGAAAAGAGAGTAGGTAATGATTGGGGGTGAATATGATTGTCCCAAAGTTGTCCCCAAAGTAACTGACATGCACATTTCTGTACATATGTCACAGTTTAATAAGGGTTTGTTGGTAAATACGTCATCTGGCTGCCCCTGGAGTGAATCCTGCAGACCTAGAGCTCCTTTGATCCCTGAGCCAAAATCTCTCCCACACCCAGTTCCTCCCCATCTCATGCCTTGTTTGAGAGGAGGGGTGATGGGTAAAAGTTGAGTTTAAAAGACTCTGACCTGATAGAGCCTCCGAGATCCCTTCCAGAGCAGTGACAACCAGTGCCAGTCCCCGAGGAATGCAAGGTGCAACACAATCCATCCTGGGGGGCACCGGCTCAGCCTTTCTTCCTTTATCTCCATCCTCACCCAGACCCAAAGCATCCAAAGGACTCACAATTCCCACCCCATCCTTTTCTTCAGAACAGGCAAACAAAAATCTGAAGTCAGGGCCCCAAATGAACTTTGGGGCCCAGGTGTACCCTCCCTGTTTTTATGTGTCTGACTCAAGTTACCATTCTAGTCCATCTCCATGATTCCAGAAAAGTATGTGCTATTCACTCAACAAAGAGATTTTAACACCTGCTCTGTCCGGCATGTCATGGCACTGGACTGACAGCATGTAGGCCCCATACACATATGTGCCAAAGGTTTATGCAAGCATGATCCTCAATGTCTATCATCTGGCTTAATACAGAGCTGCTCAAAACATATTCAGAGGGCAGATGAGAACAGAGAAGAAGGTGTGAGTATGGAAATAAATTTGTACTGAAGGTCTGCTTGTGCCGGAGACCATTCTGGATGCTGAGAATGCAGCAATGAAGCAAAAAAAGATTAAAAGCCTTGGTCTCTAGGTCCTTACATTCTAGTGGGGCTGAAGTAGACACTGAGCAATAGAAAATAACGTAAGCACTGTGGTATGTAAAATGGAGACAGGACATTCGAGAATATCATGTAGAATGAAAGATCAGGAATTGCTGGTGCTCACGGTGGGGAAGACAACCTTGACAAGGTGGTGTTTGGACAAACAGGATAAAAGAGAAATCCCATGGCTGGCAATGAAGCTGCTCCCAGACAGAGAAAAGTGGATGTGAAGCCCGAATGCACACATCACTCCGGCTTTCCATACTTCACACGGACTAAAGCACACTGAAGTTCGTGTGCTTCACAATGGCCTACAGGACCTGGACCACCTCCTCCAGTCTCTCCTCTTGCTCCCTGAATTCCAGGTGACTATGTAGGTGGCATAATCAGAGACTGTGAGCTCTGATCTCCCAGACACATACATGCACCCATGAGTTCATGCCAGCCCCATCCCACACCAACCAGGAATCCTTACCGTGACCCTGGTGACCCCTGAGGAGCAGGAAGAGTGCAAGTAGGGCAGCTTGCTGCAACATCCCCACAGAACAGAGCAGGCCAGTGGGGGCCAGAAGAGGCCTCTCCTCTTCGGGTACTCAGATTTAATAGGCTCAGCAGCTGAATCAGTAGGACACGAGCATGGAGCAGAACTACCTCTGTGCCTGTCCAGCCACAATTTCCTCAACTCAAGGCTGTTCACTTCTGCTGTGAGCTGACAAGGCCACCGAGAAAGCCCCAGTCCCTAGACTGGGTCTAACCGTTCCCACAAGCTAAGCTGCTGCCAGTGGGCGGGTGCTCAGAGTGTGCAGTGACTCACAAAACCAGCTGCAAAGAAAGCCTTAGCCCTTGGTCTGCCTCGAGCCTGTGTGCTTTATCCTCAACCCTGCTTGAAGTGTGGAGAGAAATAAACAGCCATTATCCCAGACTGCCCCAAACCAACACACACACATTAAAGAAGTGGAAGTGGGAAGGAATTTATAGGTAGGGTGGTCTGAGAAGAAGACCGACCCCTGAGTAAGTGGTTGAAGGAGAGGAATGCATGGGGTGATTTAGGAAGA